>NC_073272.2:98739772-99042803 GCF_029289425.2 Pan paniscus | reverse complement strand
TTAAATTGAGGAACAACCTCTAGTCCCAGCTTATTAAATTTTCCCCTAAAATTGTTATTTTCTTATGATAAACCTGGAGAAACAAATGAATATTAACACACCAGTGGCATAGCAACAGAGATGAGTAGAAGCAATTTATATATTAAACAACTCTTTTCTCCCCAGGTGTCATAAAATGTAACTTTCCTTGCAATTTTTCATTCACTGGTGAAAAGTTCCATGCTTTTCTGAATTTGAGAATCTCCGGCTACATCAGTAAATAGATTAAAACTTTTTTTCTATGACAATCGAAAGAAAATGTATATTCTCTATGAGATTATGTCTATTCCCCACAAACATATAAATTGGAGCAGAGTTATAATTTTATAAATTTAAAAATCCTCTACTCCAATTACATTTTTATTGTTTATTTTTATTTTATTTATTTTTGAGACAGTTTCTTGCTCTATCGGCCAGGTTGGAGTGCAGAGGTTCAATCACAGCTCACTGCAGCCTCAACCTCCCAGTCCCAATCTATCCTCCCACCCATGGTGTATGCCACCATGCTCAGGTAATTTTGTTCATTTTTTGTAGAGATGAGGTCTCACTGTTTCCCAGGCTGGTCTTGAATTCCTGTGCTCAAATGATTCTTCCACCTTGGCCTCCCAAAGTTCTAGGATTATAGGTGTGAGCCATCATGCCTGGCCCAATTACATGTTTTAAAGATAGAATGAGCAAGACATAAATCTACACAAACCATCATTTTCTAACACAAAGTAATGTTTATCAGCATTTCTAATAAGAAATGTATAATTCACAATGGTAAGACCAATTCTAGTCACGTGCTATTTCATATATGAAGTAGATGTTGAAGTGATTAAGTTTTGGTTTAAATAGGACAAATTCATTAGAATTTATTTCCTCAAGGCTTAAAATATTGTTCATGTCTCTCAGATACCTATTCGAGTGCTGTCCAGGGGTTTCTGTGGGCATATTACGGTGTTAGCATACACAAAGTACACTAGGGACACAATTTGTTGTTTTCAGTCCTCTAAAGCATTATGGAGTGCACTGAGGTCATTATTGACCAAATTACCCTGGTGTTCTGAAAAGTATAATGTCTTTCACATATGCATGTTGAACCATTTACTCTTTAAGAATAATTATAACTACATTGCCAACATTAAGTTATTTATTGTAATTAGAATTGTGACTAGCAATGATTAATAAAAGCATGGATATATTCAACATTCATTTTAACTAGGAGAGTTTAAAATATACACACACACACTCATTTAGACAAATTATAGTGCATTTCTGCAAACTCTTTCAAATTATTCCTTGTGCTATTATTTTGCACTAGAGGAAGTGTATGTGTACATGTTTATCCCACTACAGTTGAAGCAGTTGCCATAGCTCTTATCTACACCTCCAGCACTTACAGTAAAAACATGTTGGACAAACCATAAAAAGAGGTTGGTTAGTCATTCAGTAGCTACAGGAATATGGTGCCTCCTTTTTAAGTTGTATGCACAACCACCAAAGCCTAACTCTTTTTAAGCCACTCACAGTATATTTCTCAAAGAGGGGGCTATTATGCTCTGTCTTTGGCTTGTAGTGGCATTAAGAAAGATAAATAATTAAATGTGGTCCTTTCATCGTAAGTACAAGTTTAGATTTTGTGGTCTGGAAAATAACAACACCTCTGGTACTAGAATAATTCTATGCATAAAATAATTATAAAAATATTTTATATTTCCAGGAGTTAAAATGTCTGTAAAAATAGATTCATATAAATCAAATAAAGAAATGTTTAATTATTACATTGAATAATTATGTACTGGGCTCCTTCTGTATTTCAGAAACTGTGATAGGTGATAAAGATATAATGGAGGGAGGGAACTCTTATAGTCAAGTGGGGAAAGCAGATACAAGATCAGTGGCAACAAATAAATACACAATTGTGTATTGTGCTACACGCTGTAAAGGTTTAAATAATATGATATGAGAGGAGTAACAAGGCAGACCTAAATTAAATTAGGTGTTCATGGAACATGGAGTATATGGTGATAGATCAGTGTTCCTTCAGTGAATAAATTACAGAAATTATCTAATCGAAGGCAACATTGAACTGCTGAGACAAGGAGAACCAGAGCAGCTGAGACTCCGAAGAGAGAATCATCTCAGAACAGTTATCAGACTTTCAGCAGTACTTAGTGAATTTGGGCACAGAAAGGAGGCCAAAGACTATGAATTCAGCAATGAGTCTGATGGAGTGCTACTACAAGGTGACAACAAATTTGGCAGGAGTTTTGGCAGAGCTGGGTGTCCTCAAGGTTAACAACTAGTTTTAGCCACAGAACATTTGCTACATAAAGTTTCTACATGGGCTTGGAAGCTAAAAACCTAAGGGGAAAAATTCAGACATAAAGAGTTATGTTTTCTTGCTGTTTTGTGAGAAAAAGATTAGAGTTCAGAAAAATGAGTAAGGAAAAATACATCAGGATTTTAACTGAAGACCCTGGAGGAACAGATATAAACAAGAGTTAGACTAAGTCTGGCCAAGGCTGCAAACTAGCCTAAAATAAGCAAATTAAAGAAGTATGAAGTTGATTAGCCACTACTGTATTCATCTGGTAAAAAAAAAAAAAAAGAGTTGAACATTCAACAGAGGCAAATAATATTTTCTATCATTAAATCAAAATTTACTAGGTACACCCAAACACAGGACCACATGACCAGAAACCAATAGGGAACTGATAATAAAATGGGCCTGTAGGTGATGCAGATGTAAAAGTTATTTATAAAGAACTTTAAATAATTATAACTAATCTGTTGCACAAATGAAAGAAAAAGTTGGACAAAATATAATTTAAATATAAATAATTCCATGATTCCATGAGAAATTTGGAATCTATGAAATAAGAGTAAATGGTCAATGGAATAATTACAAAACTGAAAAGTACAATACCTGAAATAAATTGGTTAGATGGGTTAGCTACTGATTGGATACTGCAGAAGGTTGTGATAAACACTAATTGGAAGTGTTTTAAATGAATCCCATTTTTACACTCTTTTCTGTGTAGAAATTAGTATTTTCTGTATAAAACACAGAGATTAGTGCAAAATACTATTTTGTGCACAGAAAAGAATGTAAAAAAAAAGAAGGGATTCATTTAAAGGTCTGTATTTTATGGAGGTAGAATCACAGAGACAGAGCAGGCAGACAGTAATGCAGAAATATTATCTGATGAACAAATGTCCAAGATTTTCTCCAAAATTGATGAGAGATATTATCCCATAGATTTAATAAAATTTTTGAGACACAAAAATAATACAAATAAAAATACTCAAAGATATATTATGGCAAGACTGTTTTAAAAAGTGAGAGAAAATCATATATGCAGTCAGAGAAAACTTACAGCTGAATTTTTAACAAACAAAAGGTAGATGACATGAACATCTTTAAATGCGGAAAGGCAATAATCAATTTAGCATTCTACACTGAGCTAAAATATTATCTTAAAATGAAAGAAAACAGCTATTTTCAGATGAACACTAAATAATTTTTCATTAGCAAGACTGCACTAAATACAATTTTTCAGAACAAAAATGATCCAAGAGACAACTGTGGCATTGAAGTAAGAAATGAAGAGCAATGGAAAGGGTAAATATATGAATGATGACTATGTAAATGTATGTACTTAATATTGACTGTGAACATAATACAGTTTAAAATATATTTGGAGGAGAGGATTTTCCAGAATGGCAGTATAAGTAACTCAGAGAAACTTTCTGCTAGATATACTCTATTAAATTGATCAAAATTGTTAAATGTAATTGTTCAAAATCTTTAGACATTGATCAAAGGGCTTAAAACAAATTGAGAACCATTTCTTCAACAAAACCTATAGAAAACAAAAACATTTAGAAGCACTGGGATTCAAGCCAAGAACTCTACACATTACCTCACAGCTCTGTCTTGTTAAAAAAAACAAACAAACAAACAAACAAAAAAAAAAAACAAAAAAAAAAACTGTTATAGTGAGATCAGCAGCTACAGCTAAGAGATAGTTTCCCAACTTTCACAGCTCACTATGCTGGAAGAGTTATTCTGGGAGGTTTCTCAGCCAGTTAAAATAAACAGATCCCATTTTCCACAGCACTATGCTGTGGGTGGCTTATATTGAGCAAGTAGTAAGAGCCAGGTGGTACCTGTTTTCCATTCCCATTATGTAATGGCAATCCAAATGATAAAAACTGCAATATTCCTTTATGGCATAGCTCTGCGTTGTGGGAAAGCTGCTCCAATGGGCTTAACAGCTGAGTGGCAACTACTATATCCCTAGCTTACTAGTTGAAAGGTCTATCCCTGGTATCTTTAGAAGCTGGTCAACATTGAAAGATTTTTATTATTCCTGGCTTGGGGCTGCAGAAGTTTTATACAAAAGCAGTGGTAGCAACCAGCTGGCTCAATTTTCACTGCCCATAAGCACATACACATACACAGATTCAGCTACATAGGTAGGATCTGAGTGGGGCAGCCATGAAGACTGAGTTCTTCATTCTCCCTCCTCCACCTCCAGCTAAATAGCTCAGAATTTTTGTCCAGGGTAGGGTCAGGGCAAGCCTTAAAGACTGACAACAACCTGCCCCTGTCAGAAGACCAAAATTTAATGGACTATGGAGCAATTTATTTCAAAGGGCAAAAATTCAAAGGTTGAAAGCAATAGAGCAATTTACCTACCAACAAGATAAAGCTAACAGATACATATGATTCTAATAGAGCAGATAGCTGAAAACTTAAAATGGTCAAGGAAATAGCAGTTAAAAAGAGCCCATCTAAAACCAGTAATATCTGATTTTCAGAGATTATATGAATGCACAAGGCTGTGGCCTGTAAGGAGCAGCATCAGAGACTTGATACTGTGAGAGAAATAGATTTCACTGAAATAGCCCAACACAGTCATGCTGAAAGAATTAAAAAGGAGGTATGATGACAATTTCTTATGAAGTAGAGAACATCAATAAAGTCATAGAAATTACAAAAAGGAATCAAATGACAATGCTGGAGTTAAAAAGTACAACAATCAATATAGAAAATGTAATAGAGTAGTTCCACAATAGATTTGAGCTGGCAGAAAAAAGAATCAGCCAACTTGAATACACATCAATAGAAATTATGCTGTCTGAAGGAGAGAGAAAAAAATAAGGAAACATAAACAGCACCTCAGAAATGTGGAACAGCGATAAATAAACCAATGTATACATAATGAAAATACCAGAAAGAAAGGAGAGACAGAAAGAATTGGGAAGTATATTTAAATAACAAATGACTAAAAATTTCACAAATTTAATATAAAACATTAGTACTTATGTCCAAGAAGCCAAACTAAGCCTCAAGTAGTATAAACACAAGGAGATCCATAACACAACACAGCATAGTCAAATGTTGAAAGACAAAGAAAACATTTTGAAAGCAGTAGGAGAAACACAACTCATTGAGTACAAGATAACTCTAATAAAATCTTAGCTGACGTTCTATGAAAAACAATGGAGTTCAGAAGACAGTGAAATGACATATTTAAGATGGCAAAATTAAAAACAACCGTCAATCAAGAATCTTATATCCACCAAAACTCTTATACAAAAATGAAGGAGAAATAAAGATATTTCAAAATAAACAAAAACTGAAAATGTGTTGCAAGCAGGCTCACATTACAAGAAATAGTAAAATGCTGAAAGCAAATTACACCAGGGTATTTTAAATCCACATAAAAAATGAATACCACTGATGAAGATATTTATGTATGCATTTATGTCAAGAAAGCGTATCTTTCACCAATACTGAGGAAATAAATTGTGAGGAGAGAGCCAGCATCCATGAAGAGCTCCATGATTGTTCTCTGTAGGTAAGATCTTATAGTGGGAACTACCTCCACTGAACTAGAAAACCTATATGCAGTGGGACTGAAAGGACCCCAAGTGGCATGGGCCAAGTGTCAGCACTTAAGTACCAAAGGCAAGGTGGGCATGCTTACTGTAATGAATAGCAGAGTCAAAGCAGCAATCAGAAAAAACTGACTCTTAGAAAACTATGGCATTGGCTAATTGACCTTGGTGTTTCCAAAGGTAAATTGTATAGGAAGCCTATTAAATTCTTATTTGAGAAGCAGAAAAGCTACAGGTGAAATGAATAAAAGTTTAACCTAAATCATAAAAACAAAGAGAATGGCCTCTCAATCAATTCCCATACTTGAGCCTCTTTATAGATTCAGACCCCTTGAATGAAGGGAAGGCTGTGTCTCCTTGAAAAAGACCTTGATATACTACAAAAACTTTATACTATCAATCTTTCTTCCAGCCTTCCTCAAGGGGACTTTTGGCCTTTTACCAAGGTAACTGTGCATTGGAGAAGAGGAAATAATCATACCTTGTAGAGACTACTAAACTCTGACTCTGAAATAATACCTGGGGACTCCAAACATCATTATGGCCTACCAGTCAGAGTAGGAGCTTATGGAGGTAAGATGATCAATGGAATTTTATCTCACATCCATGAAAAGTGGGTCCAGTTGGTACTCAAACACATCCTGTGGTTATTTCCTCAGTTACACAATGCAAAATTAAAATAGGTATTTAGTAATTGTCAGAATCCCCATAAGACAGTATAATTGCCTATTTTTTGAATTTGAGCTATACATTCCCCCTCAAATGATTAAATATAGGCCAATTAAAAACTTCAAGATAAATTAGAAAATAATTTTAACTCAATAAGAATAAAAATACAATATATTAAAAGTTATAGGATACAGTTAATCATTTCGAGGGAATTTTATTTCCTTTGTACACATATTTGATACAAAAGCAGGAAAAATCAAATAATCTAAGCTTACAACAATACAATCGAGACAAAAACTACAAATAACTAGTCCATAAAAAATAGAAGGTATAAATAAATATAACAACAAAAATACATAAGATAAAATACAAATGTTTAATAAAGAAAATAACTAAAGCCAAAATTTAATTCTTTGACAAGAATAAGGCAATGAATTGGATGGTTGCTGCCAACTCTTCTCTTTCTCAGTTAATAGAATTGGACATGCCTATCACTTGCTTTGTGACTTTACACTGTCTTCCACCACAGGCAAAGATTACTTCCTCACCACATGAATTTTTGCTTGGCCTTATGACTTGCTTTAGCCAAGAGAATGTGGTTTGAAATGATTTTGTGTTTTATCCAAATCTAAGTCTTAAGAAAACATTAGACTTTTCTCCTTCCCCACTTGCGCTTTTGCGATCTGACACAAGTAGAACATGCACAGAATGTTTGCTAGTTGAAGGAAAATGAGAGAAACCTGGAGAAAATCCAATGCTAACTTGCAGACTGGACTAAGCCTAATGGATGCAAAGACAGAAGGACACCCAACCAACATATTCATGAAGGAGAAAAAATATGTTAGGGTAACTAACCTACCAGTAGATATATAGATATATAGATATATAGATATAAAATGAGAAAAGCAATGGCCATCTTGCATTATTTATAAAATTGAGAAAACTCTGGCAGATAAATCAAGAAAGAGAGAAAATGAAAATTATGAATATCAGGAATAAAATGGGATTTGCCCTACACATACAAAAAAAGACAATATGAACATTTTATGCTAATAATTTTAATAATTTAGTTGACTAAGCACCTAAACAATTTACTGAACTATAAGAAATAGAAAACGTAAGTACTTCATGTCTGTTAAATGAATTAACTCTGCCATTAAGAGCCTTTGGAAAAAAAAAATTCCAGTCTTAAGTAGTTTCAATGATGAGTTTTTGCAAAACTTCTAGTCAAAAAATTATACTAATGTTTTACAAAATTTCCAAAGAACATGATAAATACAGAACATTGAATAATTCTCATTTCACTTATGGGGCAATATGACCTTGATCTCAAAACCTGAGAAATAGGAATTCTAGAAAATATATATCTAATAAATATGAATGGTAAACCTTTGAAAAATTCTGTGATACACAAATAAATAACACAACATGAGCAACTGAGTTTATCCAAATAATGCAAAAATGATTTAAAATCAACCAATACAATTCATCACATTTTTAAAAGTAGAAAATCACATATTTGTTTTGATAGATACAGCAAAAAAAAATTATTTCCAACTTTTATTTTAGGTTCAGGGGGTCCATGTGCAGGATTGTTACATGGGGATATTCCACGATGCTGAGGTTTGAAGTACAGATTATTTCATCACCCAGGTAATAAACACAGTACCTGATAGATAGCTTTTTGATCCTCACCCTTCTCCCATCCTCCATCCTCAAATAATCCCCATTGTCTATGGTTCCTATCTTTGTGTCCATCAGTACTCAACGTTTAGCTCCCACTTATAAATAAGAACATGTGGTATTTGCTTTTCCATTTCTGTGTTAATTTGCTTAGGAAAATGGACTCTGGCTCCATTCATCTTTCTGCTAAGAACGCAATTTCTTTCTTCTTATGGCTGTGTAGTATTCCATGGTGCACACGTTCAATGTATTTTTATTCGGTACACTATTGATAGACAGCTAGACTGATGCCATGTATTTGCTGTTGTGAATAGTGCTGCAATGAACATACACGTGCATGTGTCTTTATGATGCAACAATTTATATTCATTTGGGTATTAACTCAGTGATTGGACTGCTGGGTTGAATCGTTGCTCTGTTTTAAGTTCTCTGAGAACGCTCTAAACTGCTTTCCACAGTGACTGAAATAATTTACATTCCCACCAGTAGTGTATAAGCATTCCCTTTTCTCCACACCCTTGCAATTATCTGATACTTTTTGACTTTTAATTATAGTCATTCAAATTGGTATGAGTTAGTGTATCATAATGGTTTTGATTTGCATTTCTCTAATGGTTAATGATGTTGAGCATTTTTTCATATGCTTGTTGGCTGTGTGTTTGTCCTCTTTCGAGGGATGTTTTTTTTCAATGTCTAGTTTGTTGATGGGTTTTAACATAAAGGATGTTGAATTTTATCAAAAGCCTTTTCTGCATCTATTGATATTAACATGTGGTTTTTGGTTTTAGTTCTGTTTATTTGATAAATCACATTTATTGATTTGTGTATGTTTAATCAACCTTGAATATTAGGAATAAAGTCTACTTGATTGTGCTAAATTAGCTTTTGGATGTGCTGCTGGATTTGGTTTGCTAGTATTCTGTTGTAAATTTTTGCCCCTATGTTCATCAGGGGTATTGGCTTAAATTTTTCTTTTTTCATTGTGTCTCTGCCAGGTTTTGGTATCAGAAAGATGCTAGCCACACAGGATGAATTAGAGAAGAATTTCTCCTTCACATTTTTTTTTAAATAGCTTCAGTAGGATTGGTACCAGCTCTTCTTTATACAGCTGGTAGACAATTTGGCTGTGAGTCTGTCTGGTCCAAGGATTTTCTGGTTGGTAGGCTTTTTATTATTGACTCAATTTCAGAACTTGTTATTGGTCTTTTCAGGGTTTCAATTTCTTCTTTGTTCAATCTTAGGAGGTTTTATGTTTCCAGGAATTTATCCATTTCCTCTAGGTTTTCTAGTTTGTGTACATAGAGATGTTCTTAATAGTCTCTGACGGCTGACTAGACAAAGTCACAAGGGGCATCTCCCACTGAGAGACCAGACCATCAAGAAAACTGGCACACTCTAAGCTGACCTTTGGAAGGAAGGCACTGAGAGTGGATGGAGGAAAGATTCAGATTACAGAATAAAGGAAGAGGAAGCTGTGAACCCCGCATGGGACTGATGAGCACCAGTATTCATTCCTGGCCACCAGTTGCTCCTGGGGAAGTGGTGAGTTAAATCAGTGAGGAGTGGTCCACTGTCACCACAGACTTCCAGAATGCTAACTTCAGTAGACCCCTCAATCCCTACAGACTTTTGAGTTTACAGGGAGAGTTGCTTGGAGAGATAGCAGAGACAAGACTGCAGGCTGCTGCTGCAGCTGAAGTGAAGCATGGCCAGGGATGCCCATTTCCAAAGGCCCATCATGCTCCTCTAGGTAGCTTTGGCCTTTGTTGACTGTTGGACCTGAACAGAGCAGAGTGGTCCTGTCCAGCAGCAGGGCAGTCTGATCTGAGTGATGTCAGGTCTCCTGGCCTCTCCCATGTTCCTTGCTTGGCTGTGCCCTCTTGTAGGACAGCCTCAGATGCCTAACTGGAGCACTATATGGTGGCTGCCACCATAGTTTTTCACCAGAAGACTCCACCTAACCATCAGAGATCTTCAACAGATGAGACCCTGCCAATGGGCATCCAACTGCAGCCTCTCCCACTGCTTTGTGAGGGCACACTCACCCACAGCCTCACTCCACCAGTATGTTGGCACATGTGCACACAGGGACTTCACCACTCTGTTGCCACTGGCACACATGCATGCAGAACTTATCACCATTGCCCCGCCCCCTCCAGCACATGCTAACCCTGCTACACCACTGCTACTGGTGAACACAAGGATATGGGCACTTCTGCCACCTCCTCAATGAAGTGTTTTTGCTGGCACTCTTTGTACTGTTGTTGTCAGGGAACTGGGAACACCTCAGCCCCTTCAGCACAGCAGGTGCTTAACTTTGAGGGACCAGAAAACAAAGCTCCGGGCCTAGTACCACTCCCCAAATGTTGGAGCACACAGTCCAGGGGTACTGAGCTGTGGGTTGGCCCCCTGAAATCACTGAGAAACAAAGGCAGTCAACTGAGCCCAGCTGATACCACAATCAAACTCCCAAGGGCATCAAAGGATATAAAAGAAAAAAGCCCCATATGCTGGACAGCAACTTCAAAGATTAAAGGAACAATAGCCCACACAGATGAGAAAGAACCAGTGCAAAAACTCTGGTTTCTCAAAAAACCAGTTTGCTTCTTAACTCCAAATGACTGTACTAGCTCCCCAGCAATGGTGTTTACCCAGGCTAAAATGGCTGAAATGACAGACATAGAAATTAGAATCTGAACTGCAAGGAAGATTTTCAAGATTCAGGAGAAAGTCAAAACTGAAAACAAGAAATCTAACGAATCCAATAAAATGATACAGGAGCTCAAGGATGAAATAGTCATTTTAAGAAATAACCAAAGCTGATCTGATAGAACTGAAAAAAAAAATCACTACATGAATTTCATAATACAATCAGAAGTATTAACAGCAGAATAGACCAAGTTGAGGAAAGAAATCTCAGAGCACGAAGAATGGTTCTTTAAATCAACTCAGTCAGACAAAAATAAAGAAAAAAAAGAAATAAAAACTAAACAAAATCTTGAGAAATATAGGATTATTTAACAAGACCAAACCTACAACTCATTGGTGTCCTTGAAAGAGAGGGAGAGAGAGCAAGTAACATGGAAAACATATTGAAGATATTATCCTTGAAAATTTCCCCTGCTTCACTCAAGAGAATGACATTCAAATTCAGGAAATTCAGAGAATCCCTATGAGATACTATACAAGACATTCCTCTGCATGGCAAATTGTCATCAGATTCTCCAAGGTCAACATGAAAGAAAAAAATATTAAAGGCAGCTAGAAAGGGCCAGACAGCTACAAAGGGAACCTCATTAGGCTTATGGTGGACCTTTCAGCAGAAACCCTAAAAGTCAGAAAAGATAGGGGGCCTATATTCAAAATCCTTAAAAGAACGAAATTCCAACCAAGAATTTGTATCTAGCGAAACTATGCTTCATATGTGAAAGAGAAATAAAATGCTTTTCAGGAAAGCATACGCTAAGGGAATTCAATACCACCAGATCTGATTTACAAGAGGTCCTTAAGAGTGTGCTAAACATGGAAATGAAAGACTTACTGAACACCACAAAAGCACACATAAGAACATAAGTCCTTGACACTATAAAACAACCACCCAATCAAGTCTGCATAACAACCAGCTAACAACATGATGACAGGATCAGATTTTAACGTATCAATATTAACTTTAAATGTAAACATGCTAAACACCCCACTTGAAAGGCACGGCGGGGCAAATTGCATAAAGAATCAAGACACAATGGTCTTCAAGAGACCCATCTCGCGTGATGACTCATAGGCTCAAAGTAAAGGGATGGAGTATAATTTACAATGCAAATGGAAAATAAAAAAAAGCAGAGGTTGCTATTTCAATTTCAGACAAAACAGACTTTGAACCAACAATGATGAAAAAAAGACAAAGAAGGGCATTACATAATGATAAAGGGTTAAATAGACAAAGTCTTCCTCAACAAGAAGCCTTATCTATCCTAAATATATACACACTCAATACTAGAGCACCTAGATTTATAAAAATAAGTTCTTAGAGACCTACAAAGAGACTTAGATAATCACACAATAACAGTGGGAGACTTCAACACCCCACTACCAGTATTAGATTATTGAGGCAGAAAATTAACAAAGATATTGGGACCTAAACTCAACACTTGACCAAATGGACCTAACAGACAACCACAGAACGCTGCACCCAACAACAACAGAATATACGTTCTTCTCATCAGCAAGTGGCACATACTTTAAAATCAACCACACGCCTGGCCATGAAACAATTCTCAACAAGTTCATATAAACTGAAATCATACAAACCACATTTTTAGACCACAGTGCAATAAAAATAGAAATCAATACTAAGAAGATCTCTCAAACTACACAGTTACATGAAAATTAAACAACCTGCTCCTGAGTAAGATTTTTGTAAACAATAAAATTAAGGCAGAAATCAAGAAATTCTTTGAAACTAGTGAAAACAAAGATACCAGAATCTCTGGGACACAGCTAAAGCAGTGTTAAAAATGTATAGTGCTAAATAACCACATCAAAAAGTTAGAAAAATCTCAAATTAACAACCCAGCATCACACCTAGAGGAAGCAGAAATGCTCTACCAAAGCTAGCAGAAGAAAAAAAAAAAAACAAAATTAGAGCTGAACTGAGTAAAACTGAGGTGTGAAAAACCATAGAAAAGATCAACAAAACTAAAAAGTGTTTTTGAAAGAATAAATGAGATTGATAGACCACTTGCTAGGCCAATAAATTAAAAAAAGGAGATGCAAATAAACACATTCAGCAATAACAAAGGGCACATTGCCACCAACCCAACAGAAAAAAAAAGAATTTCTAAAAATAATACATAATCATAGCAACACAAAAAATACACTTAGGAAGAAGTGGAAACTTCTTTAACCCAATGAGGATTATCTACATAACCCAATAGTAAACACCATACTTAATAATGAAGTTTTAAAAGAAGCTTAAAAAGTAGTAATATGTTTTATTGCAGAAAATTAGAGCTTTTTAAAATAAACAAAAAAATGGCCCAACAATTATCAAGGCAATCTTGGTTAAGAAGAACAAAGTTGGACAATATGAACTTCTATATATCATTTATTTTTAATATTATACAATTGATAAGTATGTTTGTTGGTGCAAGGATATACTAATAGACTGAAGGGCCAGAATATAGAATTCATGAATACACCTACACCTATATCAGTCAACCCATTCATGACAAAAATAACACTGCTCTGGTGTAGAGAATAAATGCTTTTCTGAATACACTGTGCTGTATCAAATTGGATATCATTTTTTAAAAAAGATAATCTTGAGGCTACTTATTCTCATGTACAAGACCACATATGAAATATATTGCAAATTTAAATGTAAGCCTAAAACAATTAGGTTGTTACAAAATAGAATATACACACATTGGAGTTAGGCAAAAATTGTCAAAAAGGACACCAAATATGCTAACCACAGAGAGAAAAATATAAATTGGACCATATTTAAATTAAAAATCTTTGTTTATCAAAAGATATCACTCAGAGGCCAGGCGCGGTGGCTCATGCCTGTAATCCTAGCATTTTGGGAGGCCGAGGCAAGTGGATCACCTGAGGTCAAGAGTTTGAGACCAGCCTGGCCAACATGGTGAAACCCTGTGTCTACTAAAAATACAAAAATTAACCGGGCATAGTGGTGGACACCTGCAATCCCAGCTACTCGGGAGGCTGAGGCAGGAGAACCACTTGAACCTGGGAGCCGGGAGAGGGAGGTTGCAGTGAGCCAAGATAGTGCCATTGCATTCCAGCCTGGGTGACAGAGCGAGACTCTGTCTCAAAAAAAAAAAAAAAAAGATATCATTCAGAGAGTAAAAATTCCAATCATATTGTTTGACAAGATTTTTTTTATACATACACACAACAAAGCACATATATCCAGAATTAGGCAGGAATCGGTGCTAAATTGGTTGTGAGAACTGAAGGGCAGATATTTATCAAGTGTGACTCATGTGATTCTAGCTTGTTCACCTCAGTTATACGCACTGCATGAGAAAGACTGGGAAAAAAGGATTTGAGTGAAGAATACAAATTTCATTTTAATATTTATATATTATTTTAATATATGTAATTTTTAGAATTTTAGTTTAAAAATGTAATAAAAATTTACCATCTTAACCACTTTTGAATGTGCACTTCAGTCGTGTTAAGCATATTAATATATCCAGAATATATAAACAACTCCTCAAAATCAGTAAGAAAAAGAAACTTTGAAAAAAAACAGAAAACACCAATTTAAAGATGGGCAAATGACTTTAATAGGCCCTTCAGGAAAAGTGCATCCTAATAATCAATATGCACATAAAAAGGTGTTCAATGTTACTAATTATTAGGAAAATTTAAATTTTAACTACTTATGCAACAGAATTGCAAAAATGAAAAACACTATAAATATCAAGTGTTGTGAGGATATGAAGCAACTGTAACTCTTATATAATACTTGTCAGAGTATAAATTGGTAAAACATTTAAGAAAACTGTCAGTATTATTAAAATTAACACCACCATATTCTGTGGCCTAGTAATTTTACTCCTCAGCACATATTCAACAGAAATTTCTGCAGTTGAGCACAAAAAAACACATAACAATGTTAAAAATATTTGTAGCAGCATTATACTTGATAAGGATATCTGGAAACAGTGTACATGTCTATCTACAGTAGAATGGAGTAACATATTTTGGTTTATTCATAGGCTAAAAATCTTTACAGCAATGAAAAGAAACAACAACCAGAAAAACGACATGTATGCATCTCATAAACTTAATATTAAGTACAATCTATGTGCAAGGGTACACATAGGATTCTTCCATTTACACAAAATTAAAATGCAGGCAAAACTAATTTATACTGTTAAGGCAGGAGTTTGTTTCTAGGAAAACAAAAGAGACCTTCTGTTTTTTGACTTGGTGGTTAATATGATTGTTTTCATAGTTGAAAAGCTTGTTGAGCTTTTCACTTATACTTTGTGTACTTTTACTTGTGTATGCTACATTAAAACAAGAGCTACAATTTTTAGTGGATAAATGAAACGCATCTGAGGAAGTTACATAAGATGAGATCAGAAAAAATGAGTATATATTTTTTTTCCAGAGTAGTCTAGTGTAGAGGAAACATCAGGAATAAAATCCTTGAGATTGAGAAAATGTGACATCTTGGAAGAAGTGAAAGAGCAGTCTGGCAGAAATGCGAAGAGTGAGGGTGAGAATAACATGTGATTAGTCTGGTGTACAGACCTGAAGACCGTAAGACTTTAAATGAGCAAAGGGAAACCATAGGATAACTTATTCAATGACAAGACATATCCCAATTAATCACTGTTTTTAATATATTGAATGCTGTGAGAATAACGTTTTGGAGCAAAGAAAAATCTAGTGTTAGAAGACAGATTAGGAGACTGCACACAGAATAATAATAATGGTTTGCATGAAGCTTGGAGCAGTATAACTCAAAGTAAATGAACATGTTCAAGAAATATTTTGAAGGAAAATTAGGCAGGAATTGGTGCTAAATTGGTGGTGAGAAATGAAAGGGAGATATTTATCAAGTGTGACTCATGATTCTAGCTTGCTCAACTCAGGTATGCCCATTAGATGAAGACTGGGAAAAAAAAGATTTGACTGAAGAATATAAATTTTATTTTAATATCCATATATTATTTTTAATATATAATTTTTCTCATATGTAATTGTCAGAATTTTAGTTTAAAAATGTAATAAAATTTATAATTTTAACCACTTTTGAATGTACACTGCAGCAGTGTTAAGCATATTAATATTGTTGTACAACCAAGTTCTCAGAAATTTTGGTCTTGCAAAACTGAAACGCTATATACATTTAGCAACAGTTCCCCATTTTCTGCTTCCCTTAGCCCCTGATAATCACTATTCCACTTTCTGTTTCTATGAATTTGACTCTTTTAGATACCTCAAGTAAGTGAAATCGTACGGTATTTGTCTTATTGTGACTAGCTTATTTTACTTAGCATAAATGTCTTCAAGTTTCATCTATGTTGTAGCATGATGTGACAAGATTTTCTACATTTTTAAGGCTAAATAATACTCCATTCTATGGATATACTATATTTTGTTTATCCAATTTCCATCATTGGACATTTGGGTTGCTTAATTTTATATATTTTAAGTTTGAGAGTGGTGTGAGGCTTTCAAATGGCAATATTTAGAAGACAACTGTATATTGGAGGGTAGAGGTTATATTCAACGTATAAAATAAATGACAAAAGTTAAGGAAATTAAAAAGATTAGCTGTTCAAACTCTATTTGACAATTTGATTTTTTTATTAGATAGCTTCACATAAATATACTTCTTCCAAAAGCTATTTGGTATAGTTGAAAGTGGCAAACAAAGTTTACTAGTACAGAAATAAATCTTGATAAAGCAGTATTTTATAGTTGTTAGAACTTACTTGGTTATGTTTCTCTTGTTGTGAGCATCTTGACTACAAAGTCTTATAAGTGTTAAATGCTATGCAGAGGAGTTTTTAAACTTAGTATTTGACAAGTAAACCAAATAAAATTAATTATGAATGAATTCATCTAAAATGATATAGAAACTCTAAATGTGATACAATGCTCATTTTATATATGTGTGTGTGTGTGTGTACACAGAGTGAGCTTTTTTTAGATTTGAAAAGAATGAAAACTCTATCTTAATTGTACAAAAAATTGTAACAGATAATGTTACATAGATTTATTTTAATATGATAGTGGGTAGAAATGTGATTAAGAAAAGAATTTGGTGCATGAAGAAGAAAATCTAGAAAAAACATAACAACAAAAAAAGTTGTAAACTTAGAGAAAAGAGACAAAGTAGCACTAGAATAATGCAATCAGGGGTGAAGGAATGCATTTTTCTGGATCAGGAATATTGGAAAGTACTTAAAGGATGAAGTACACTACCAATAGTTCTTTGATTACTAGCAGAGTGACTCTAGTCAACTTTTGTATAAGTGCATGGAAAGAAGCTTTCCTTGATTCTGTAATTGATTTCTTGTAAATTTAACTCAATGAATGGGCCATCAAGAAAAATGTGCTCTGAAATGAAAGTTTGAGCTAGGTGGAAAAGGTAGCTTAGAGACTTATTTAAAAGGCTAAGGTCCCCAGTAGGGTCGACGGAATTTTCAAACATTTTTGTCAAAGGTGAATTAAGGAGCCAAAAGAAAAATCTTTTTTCCCCTGGGGTGAGGGGGAGGAGATTATCTTGAATCTCAAAATGTTTATTAAGACTACTGGATAATGTTTGAAGTGGGCTTTCAGAAGGACTCTAAAAGCAATAGGTAAATTTCATATCCTTTCCATGAGACCCATTTCTAACATTGTAGACTCATATTGCATTATGATAGGGTGGTGATAAAACACTATCATCGAGGGTGACAATCGAACTATTTTATGTTCTTGTAACAATATTTTATTTTTAATAATTTATGATGATCACACATTTTCCAAATAGTAATATCAACATTTCTTAGTTTTATAAGTTGTATCAATGAGAGTATTTTTCATGACATTTTTCCCCATTAATTCACATTACATACATGGAGATTTTTTTCAGCACAGCATTTACTATTTACTTTTTATCATGAACTCTTAGCGAAAAAAAGAACAGATTGTGATAAAGATCCAATTTCCAAGTAAACAAAATTTATGATTTTCTAAATAATTATTTTTCTTGTTGTTTACTATAATATAGTATATAAAATATATATACTATATGTGCTATATATAGTACATATAATATATATATACTATTATATGTATACTATATATATGTTACTTTTAATGGCAAAAACCACAATAAATTTGCACCTACCTAATATTAAACATATTGTATTATTCCCTTCTCATGTCGCTATGAAGAACTGTCCAAGACTAGTAATTTATAAAGAAAAGAGGTTTAATTGTGTCACAGTTCTGCAGGGCTGGGGAGGCCTCGGGAAACTCACAAACATGGCAGAAGGGGAAGCAAACATGTTCTTCTTCACATGGTGGCAACGAGAAGAATGACAGCTGAGTGAAGGGGTAAACCCCTTATAAAACCAACAGATCCCGTGAGAACTTACTTACTGTCATGAAAATAGCATGGGGGAAACCCCACCCATGATTCAACTACCTCTTCCAGGTTCATTCCATGACAGGTGGGGATTATGGGAACTACAATTCAAGATGAGATTTGTGTAGGGACACAGCCAAACCATACAATTCCTCTGCGGCCATTCCTAAATCTCATGTCTTCACATTTCAAAACACAATCATGTCCTTCCAACAGTCCTGCAAAGTCTTAACTCATTCCAGCATTAACTCAAAAGTCCAAGTCCAAAGTCTCATCTGAAACAAGGCAAGTCCCTTCCACCTATGAGCCTGTAAAATCAAAAGCAAGTTAGTTACTTCCTAGATGCAGTGGGGTACATGCATTGGGTAAATACAGCCATTCCAAATGGAAGAAATTGGCCAAAATGAATGGGCTACAGGCCTCATGCAAGTCTGAAATCCAATAGGTCACTCATTAAACCTTAAAGTTACAAAATGATCTCCTTTGACTCCATGTCTCACATCCAGGTCACACTGCTGCAAGAGATGGGCTCCCATGACTTTGGGCAGCTCCCTGCCTGTGGCTTTGTAGGGGACAGTCCACCTCCTGGCTCTTTTCATAGGCTGGCATTGAGTGTCTGCAGCTTTTCCAGGCTCATGGTGAAAGCTGTCGGTGAATCTACCATTCTGGGGTCTGAAAGACAGTGGCCCTCTTCTCACAGCTCCACTAGGCAGTGCCCATTGGGGACTCAGTGTGGGAGTTCCATTCCCACATTTCCCTTCTGCATTGCCCTAGCCGATGTTCTCCATGAGGGCTCCACCACTGCAGCACACCTTTGCCTGGAAATCCAGGCATTTCCATCTCCTCTAAAATCTAGGTGGAGGTTCCCAAACCTCAATTCTTGACTTCTGTGCACACACAGGCTCAACACTACTTGGAAGCTGCCAAGGCTGAGGGCTTGCACCCTCTGAAGCAACAGCCTGAGCTGTACATTGGCCCCTTTTAGCCAGGTCTGTAGCAGCTGGGATGCAGGGCACCAAGTCCTGAGGCTGCACAGAGCAGGGGTACCTGGCCCAGGAACCATTTTTTTCCCTCCTAGGCCTCCTGGCCTGGGATGGTAAGGGCTGCCATGAAGGTCTCTGACACACCCTGGAGGCACTGTGCCCATTGTCTTGTCAGTCAGCATTTGGATCCTCATTACTTATGCAACTTTCTGCAACAGGCTTCAATTTCTGCCCAGAAAATAGGTTTTCTTTTCTACTGCATCATCAGGCTGCAAATTTTTTAAACCTTTACACTCTGTCACCTCTTGAATGCTTTGCTGCTTAAGAAATTTCTTCCACCAGCTACCCTAAATTATATCTCTCAAAGTTCCACAGATCTCAAGTGCAGGGGCAAAAAGTCACTGGTCTCTTCGCTAAAGCATAGCAAGAGCGACCTTTACTCAAGTTCCCACAAAGTTTCTGATCTTCATCTGAGACCACTCCGGGCTGGACTTCATTGTCCATATCACTGTCAGCATTTTGGTCAAAGCCATTCAACAAGTCTCTAGGAAGTTAAAAAAATTCCCACCTTTCTGTCTTTTGAGCCCTACAAATCTCTAGGATGTTCCAAACTTTCCTACATTTTCCCATCTTCTTCTGAGCCCTCCAAACTGTTCCAACCTCTACCTATTACCCAGTTCCAAAGTTACTTCCACATGTTTAAGTATCTTTATAGCAGCACCTCACCCTGTATTGTACTAATTTACCGTATTAGTTAATTCTCATGCTACTACAAAGAACTGCCTGAGACTGGGCAATTATAAAGAAAAAAGGTTTAATTTACTCACAGTTCAGCATGACTGGGGAGCCCTCAAGAAGTTTACAATAATGGCAGAGGGGAAGCAAACATGCCCTTGTTCACATGGTGGCAGAAAGGAGAAGAATAAGAGCTGAGCAAAGGGGGAAGCCCCTTATAAAACCATCATATCTCATGAGCTCTTACTCACTATCATGAGAACAACATGGGAGAAACACCCCCCATGACTGAATTACCTCCCACAGGATCCCACTCATGACATGTAGGGACCGTGGGAATTACAATTTAATATGAGATTTGCATGGGGACACAGTCAAACCATATCACATATATACTACAAATAGTATATATATACTATAGTATAGTGTGTGTGTATATATGTATATATATATGCACTATGTATACTATGTACAGTATAGTATATATATTATGGTATGGTATATAGATACAGTATATACTATATACACACTACAGTATAGTATCTGTACACTCTACATTACACAAATATATAGTATTAGAATACTATTCAGCCATAAAAATAAAGAAATTATGACTTTTGCATCAACATGGATGGAATTTGAGGCCATTATATTGAATGAAAATACTCAGAAACAGACAGTCAAATACTTCACATTCTCACTTATAAGTGGGAGCTAAATAGTGTGTACACATGGACACAGAGTGTGGAACAATGGATATTAGAGACTTGGAGGGTTGAGAGGGTGGAAGGGGATTTAGGGATGAGAAATTACTTATTGGGTAAAATGTATATTATTCAGGTGATGGTTACACTAAAAGCTCAGACTTCACCACTATGCAATATATCCATGTAACAAAACTGCACCTATATTCCTCAAATTTATACACATTTTTAAAAAGCCATATAGTCATATAGTTTAAAAAATCAATTTAGTGATTATGTAATTTCTACAAATGTTCTTAAATTTGGTCATCCAATTTACATTAGAACCCTGTCAGTCATAAGGAACTTACCACATTGTGAGACAGTCAATTTCATCTTTGTACAGCCTAAGAGGTACTTCCCATATTAAAGTGAGCATTTCTGAAAATTTTATCCATGGTTCTTGTTCCATATCTTGTTACCAACCACTTAAAAAGTTCATGAGATCACAGATACTATGGGCAAACAGAAATAATAAGTAATATAGAATTTACCCTGTGGTAGAAGGGAAACTAAAATCAGAGACAAACATAAACTGAAATTTTAGTATGGTAGACTCACCACTGTAGAAAGCATTGGATTTTCACTTCTCATTTCTAAGTGGATTGTCCCTAAATGAATGGCTACAGTTTGTTCATAGATCTGCTTTCACACAAGTACACCTACATTTGTAGATTGACCATCTTTGGCACTTCTACTTCCTGCCACCTTGTGAAGAAGGTGCCTTGCTTCCCCTTCACCTTCTGCCATTTTAAGTTTCCTGAGGCCTCCCAAGCCATGCCAAACTGCAAGTCAATTAAACCTCTTTTCTTTATAAATTACCCTGTATTGGGCAGTTCTTTATAGCAGTGTAATAATGCACTAACACATATGACTTCTGAGATATTTTTTGTTGTTCAATAAATAAATAATGATGTCAAGCATCTTCTTACTTTTTTTAATGTATGCATACAATAAACACATGTTCAGTGATGAAATCTGAATATTTAATGATATCTTAGAAATTTCAAATTGAAGAATAAAATTCTAAGCCATATAAATTATAAATTTTTAAGATTATAAAACTGCAATTATTTGCAATTTTGGTTCTTATTACTGGTATGTTTATTGTTTCTTCTAGTTTTGTGCCATCAGCAGGTTGGATAACTATGTATTGTCTTCTTTTTATGATTGATTAAAAACATTTAAGAGGATGGGGGCAAAAAGAGATCTTGAAAAACATACCTTCTGGTTGATAGAAATTTCTTAATGAATATAGTGTAAGTCTGGTTGAAAAGCCATTAAGAAAACAAACTTTTGAGAAGTGTCTGTCCATGTCCTTCGCCCACTTTTTGATGGGGTTGTTTGTTTTTTTCTTGTAAATTTGTTTGAGTTCATTGTAGATTCTGGATATTAGCCCTTTGCCAGATGAGTAGGTTGCAAAAATTTTCTCCCATTTTGTAGGTTGCCTGTTCACTCTGATGGTAGTTTCTTTTGCTGTGCAGAAGCTCTTTAGTTTAATTAGATCCCATTTGTCAATTCTGGCTTTTGTTGCCATTGCTTTTGGTGTTCTAGACATGAAGTCCTTGCCCACGCCTATGTCCTGAATGGTAATGCCTAGGTTTTCTTCTAGGGTTTTTATGGTTTTAGGTCTAGTGTTTAAGTCTTTAATCCACCTTGAATTAATTTTTGTATAAGGTGTAAGGAAGGGATCCAGTTTCAGCTTTCTACATATGGCTAGCCAGTTTTCCCAGCACCATTTATTAAAATTAATAAAAACAGCACCCATTGCTTGTTTTTCTCAGGTTTGTCAAAGATCAGATAGTTGTAGATATGCGGCGTTATTTCTGAGGACTCTGTTCTGTTCCATTGATCTATATCTCTGTTTTGGTACCAGTACCATGCTGTTTTGCTTACTGTAGCCTTGTAGTATAGTTTGAAGTCAGGTAGCATGATGCCTCCAGCTTTGTTCTTTTGGCTTAGGATTGACTTGGCGATGTGGGCTCTTTTTTGGTTCCATATGAACTTTAAAGTAGTTTTTTCCAATTCTGTGAAAAAAGTCATTGGTAACTTGACAAGGATGGCATTGAATCTATAAATTACCTTGGGCAGTATGGCCATTTTCACGATATTGATTCTTCCTACCCATGAGCATGGAATGTTCTTCCATTTCTTTGTGTCCTCTTTTATTTCATTGAGCAGTGGTTTGTAGTTCTCCTTGAAGAGGTCCTTCACATCCCTTGTAAGTTGGATTCCTAGGTATTTTATTCTCTTTGAAGCAATTGTGAATGGGAGTTCACTCATGATTTGGCTCTCTGTTTGTCTGTTATTGGTGTATAAGAATGCTTGTGATTTTTGTACATTGATTTTGTATCCTGAGACTTTGCTGAAGTTGCTTATCAGCTTAAGGAGATTTTGGGCTGAGACAATGGGGTTTTCTAGATATAAAATCATGTCATCTGCAAACAGGGACAGTTTGACTTCTTCTTTTCCTAATTGAATAACCTTTATTTCCTTCTCCTGCCTAATTGCCCTGGCCAGAACTTCCAACACTATGTTGAATAGGAGTGGTGAGAGAGGGCATCCCTGTCTTGTGCCAGTTTTCAAAGGGAATGCTTCCAGTTTTTGCCCATTCAGTATGATATTGGCTGTGGGTTTGTCTTTATGCAGCCAAAAAACACATGAAAAAATGCTCACCATCACTGGCCATCAGAGAAATGCAAATCAAAACCACAATGAGATACCATCTCACACCAGTTAGAATGGCAATCATTAAAAAGTCAGGAAACAACAGGTGCTGGAGAGGATGTGGAGAAACAGGAACACTTTTACACTGTTGGTGGGACTGGAAACTAGTTCAACCATTGTGGAAGTCAGTGTGGCAATTCCTCAGGGATCTAGAACTAGAAATACCATTTGACCCAGCCATCCCATTACTGGGTATATACCCAAAGGACTCTAAATCATGCTGCTATAAAGACACATGCACACGTATGTTTATTGCGGCACTATTCACAATAGCAAAGACTTGGAACCAACCCAAATGTCCAACAATGATAGACTGGATTAAGAAAATGTGGCACATATACACCATGGAATACTATGCAGCCATAAAAAATGATGAGTTCATGTCCTTTGTGGGGACATGGATGAAATTGGAAATCATCATTCTCAGTAAACTATCGCAAGGACAAAAAACCAAACACTGCATGTTCTCACTCATAGGTGGGAATTGAACAATCAGAACACATGGACACAGAAAGGGGAACATCACACTCTGGGGACTGTTGTGGGGTGGGGGGAGGGGGGAGTGATAGCATTAGGAGATATACCTAATGCTAAATGATGAGTTAATGGGTGCAGCACACCAGCATGGCACATGTATATGTATGTAACTAACCTGCACATTGTGCACATGTACCCTAAAACTTAAAGTATAATAATAATAAAATAAAAAAAAGAAAACAAACTTTTGTACTGTCATCCCAAGCATATTTCTCAATCATTTTCAGTCTTATCATTTTCAAGCTTGTTAAATGCTTTTCTGAATACACTTACAGCAAAATCAAGGCAGTAAATGATTAATCTATGTGCACATATCTTGCAACATAGTAAAAAAACAATAAAGACAGAAACACAAGCTCTAAAGTCAAATTTTATGGGTCTAAATGTTATCTCTGATATCCACCAGCTGTGTGATCTCAGTCATATCACCTAATTTATCTGTGCTTTGGTGTCTTCATTCATAAGATGAAAATAATAATAGACTCTACCTCATGGCATGGTTGAGAATATTAAAATAGTTAATGTATAGAAAATACTTAAAACAGTGACAGACACACAGTGGATTTTCAATGTTAGCTATCAGCTATTATTTCAACTAATATGTTAGTACTGTGGGGATAAGAGAGTGGAGTAAATTTTAGATCTCTGTATTTACTGAGATCACTTGGATAGTATTATAAATACATTAGGCATTCAAATAATAGCCAAGTTTTGTTCAGTGAAAATTAATGAACACCTACGACATGTTAGAATCATACAATATTTGATTAGTGATCATCCTGAACCACCAAAAATTTCAACTTAGGTTTACATATAAACAGAAGATACAAAAGAAAGCAGTTGGAATGGTGGAGGAAATAGAGACATCCAAGGCCTTTTTTGAAGTGGATGCTCTTCTATGTGGCAATTGAAAATAAAAGATAATTTTTTACAAATAAGTAATTCTGGTAAATAATGAAACCATGAAAAGTTAGAGAAACTTTTGTTAATATGAATAAGCTAGTTAAACATCAGCTAGTCTTTAGGAAACACACTATTAGGTTCAGGGAACTGAGTATGGCTTTAATAATATTAAGTAGTAGTTTATATATTAAAATACAGAAACAACCTAAAAGTCCACCAATATGGTATTAACTCAATAACTAATAATTTATCAGTGATGGTGTCTGTGCATGTATGTATGTATGTATATATGTATGTGTGTGTGTATGTGTATATATATATAGAGAGAGAGAGAAAGAAGGAAATGGAAATATGGTCACATTGGTAAGTTAAAAAAATACATAGCAGAATGGTGTGTGCAGCATGATTGAGCCCATTTTTCTTTTACATTGTATTAATTGTAGGTCTGATGGACACAACAAAGATGAAATTGTGATTGAAAAAGTATTGTTATATTTATTTTATACATATTTGCATTTCTGTTGAAATTTTACTATTCAGAGAGATTAAAATATATATTGCTCATTCTTCACAACAGTTTTGTGAAGCAGCCACACATTACTCCAATTTAAAATTACATAAATAAAAGTCATGTGGCTTGTGAGTGTCAAAATTAACGCTAGAATCCATTGCATTGTACTTTTTTTGCATGCTGAATATTTTGGAGTTAATATCAACAATAATAACCAGCACTATCTCCTGACTTGTTTTGAAATATTTCAGTATGAACTTAACTTGATTTTAGTAATTTTTCCTAAGCTTTTTCCCACTTCTTAAATAAACTACAGCAAGAAAAAAAAATTGCCACAGAACAGTTAGCCTGCGAGCAAACTTACAATTTACCTTTAGCCACATCACTTTCATTTTTATTCAATCAGAGCGTCTTACAGTCTAAGTTAATTCTAAAGAGTAAATTAGAAAGCTTAAAAGAAAATTAATGTTTTTCCAGCAGCAATCTGATGAATTGGGCAAGCAATTTTCTAAGTGTTACTATAGTAGATTAAAGATAACTTTTTCTCAGAGATAATTTGTTTATTCAGGAATACAACACTTTTTAGTGCATATATTTGGAAATGAAAGGAAGAATATGTTAAATAAACACAGTAATCTTTGTTGCGATTGAGTTTAGTCTTGCATTTTTTTAAAATGGAGATTTTGAGAGCACTCGTTGTAGAAAAGATGGACCAGAAACAATATTTATTCCTCATAATATGTACAGTTACTAAAACCTGGATAATATTAATATATTTATAAAACAACATGAGACAATTTTTAAAGGGTAAGAGAGGAATGTAAAGCAGCTAGCATACAAGGAGTCCAAAAGACAACACTATGGTGATGTACCTCACTTTTTTTTACCCCAAACATCCCAGACTGGGTTCTAAAGAATACAACAATTTAGGAACAGCAGTGTGTGCAGGCAAAAAAAAAAAAAAAAAAACCCAACAAATGCTTGTTCTTACTAGCTAAAGGACCAGAAAAAAGAAGCTTAATAAGAGACAACTTTGAGACAATAACAATCTTACTGTAGTCAAACAACACAGAAAAGTAAGTTTCACTCCTACTTCATAAAAAAAAAAAAAGAGTGGAGAACCTAGACTTCGACATTTGCCCTGCTGTAAGGAGAAAAATTCCCCACCATTTCCTCCACCAGAGTGATGTCAGAGAACTAATGATAAGCTGGAACTTTGAACAATGCCATGTGGTAATGGAGCACTCCATTATGGTGTCAGTGGAATAGAAGCCTGCAACATTCATACCCGCTCCTGGAACACCAAATTTTAACAACTCTCTGCACACAGAAAAGCACCATCACAAGAAAGAAAAATCAGATGAGCAAACAGAGTACCTGGGTTTAATTTCATATTGACAAAAGAGGCATTAAAGAAGGTCAGAGAGACGGTCTTGAGTCACGAACACCACCTCTTACCATTGTCCAGCAGAGGTCCTGCAGCTGGAATAGAGAATCTGTGCAATTTGAAAAGAGAGAACACAGTGACTGGGACACTTTACATTGATCTCAGTGCTGCCCTGTCACAGTGGAGAATGAAGCCATGGTGGGCTCAGCCAGCACCCATGCATGGAGGAAACATTTGGACCAGCCCTAACAAGAGAGGAATCACTCATCCCAGTATTGAGAACTAGAGTTTCTCAGCAGGCCCCGCCCCCCTGGGCTGAAGAGCTCTGGGCTTCTAGGTAAACTTGAAAGGCAGTCTAGGACACAAAGACTGCAATTCCTAGGCAACTAGTAGTGCTAGGCTGGGTGTAGTGCCAGTGGATTCGAATGGCACATGACCTAGGGAGACATAAGCTAGCAGGGCAAAGGGAGTTCTTGCACCACCCCTCCCCCAACCCCAGACAGCACAGCTCACAGCAACAAAAGTAATGCCTTTTTTCTTCTTAAGGAGAGTAGTGAAAAAAGAAAAGAGGACTGTTTTTGCATCTCAGAAACCAGCTCAGCCACAGTTGGACAGGGCACTGGACAGAGTCATGAGGTTCCCATTCCAGCTGCTAGTTCCCAGATAGTTTCTAGACACACCATGGGCCAAAAGGGAACTCAGTGCCTTGAAAGGAAGGACCCAGTTTTGGCAGGATTCTTCATCTTCTGAATAAAGAGCCCTTGGGTCCTGAATAAGCAATAGCAATATGCAGGTAGTATGCCATGGGACTTGGGTGAGACTCTAAGATATGTTGGATTAAAAGTGTCAATGAGCACATGCTCAGCTGTGTTGACTACAGTGACAGACTCCTTCTGCTTGAGAAAAACAGAGTGAAAAGTAAAGGGGACTTTGTCTTGCACCTTAGGCACCAGCTAAGCCACAGTAGGGGGGCTGAGCCAAGCAAGTTCCTGGGGTCCCCCCCAAGTATAGGTCTATGCTCTTGGACAGAATTACTGGACCTGACCTGGGCTACAGGGGAGCCCACTGCCCGATAGGGTGAGTACCAGGCCTGGCAGGATTCACCACAAGCTGACTGAAGAGCCCTTGGTTTTAAGTGAGCATCAGCAGTGGCCTGGCAGAACTCCCCATGGGCTGGTGGCAGTGGTGGCCAATGGGAGAGGTTCTTCTTCCCATAGAAAGGACAGAGAGGTGTAGGATGAACTTTGTCTTGTGGTTTGAGGGGCCAGCTTAGGTGCAATAGAATAGAATACTTAGATTTCTAAGGTTCTTAACACAAATCTCTGGCTCTAAGAAGCATCTCTGGACCCACCCAAGGCTAGGGAAAACTTGACACCATGAAGTGAAGGACATAAACCTGACTGGCTTCCTCACCTTCTCACTGTTGAGCCCTAGAGCCTTGAGCAAGCATAGGCAGTAGCCAGGGAGTGGTTATAGTAGGCCTTAAGTAAGAATCAGTGCCATGCTGGCTTCAGGTCTGACCCAGAATAGCCCCAGTAGTGGTGGCCACAGGGGTGCTTTCAACACCCGAACCCAAGCTCCACGTGGCTCAGCACACAGAATGAGACTCCATTAGTTTGGAGAAAGTAAGGGAAGAGAACAAGAGTCTCTGCTTATTAATATAGATAATTCTTCTGGATCTTACCCAAGACCACTAAGGTAGTGCCTCTAAGAGTATGTCAGAACCACAGCATCATTCAGTTTGAGGCCCAAGTCTCTGTGAATACCTGTAAAGACTTCCCAAAACAGATGGGCACAAACAAACGCAGACTATGAAGACTGGAATAGCTCTTCTATGTCTAGACACTAACAAACATCACAAATATGAAGACCATACAGCAACGCATGACTTCATCAAACTAACTACACTGGGCACCAGGGACCAATCCTGGAGACTGAGATAGATTTGAGACCACATTTGAGACAGACAATTCAAAATGGCTGCTTTGTGGAAACTCAAAGAAATTCAAGATCACACAGAGAAGGAATTTAGAATTCCATCTGATAAATTTAACAAAGAGATCAAAATAATTAAAAAATAATCAAGGCAAAATTCTAGAGATGGAAAATGCAATTGACATAAGAATGCATCAGTGTCTTAATAGCAAAATTGATCAAGGAGAAGAAATAATTAGTGAGCTTGATTACGGGCTATTTGAAAACACAGACAGAAGAGACAAAAGAATAAAAAACAATGAAGTATTCATTCAAGACTGAGAAAATAGTCTGAAAACAGCAAATCTAAGAATTATCAGTCTTATGAAGGAGGTAGAAAAAGAGATAGCAGTAGAAAGTTTATTCAAAAGGATAAAATCAGAGAACTTACCTAAAGAAAGGCATCAAAATTCAAGTACAAAATGTTTATAGCACACCAAGCAGACTTAACTCAACGATGACTGACTCAAGGCATTTAATAATCAAATCTGCAAAGGTCAAGGATGATGAAAGAATCTTAAAAGCACCAAGAGAAAACAAACAAATAGCATAAAAGGGAGCTCCAATACATCTGGCAGTAGATTTTTTGGTGGAAATTTTACAGGCCAGGAGAGAGTGGTATGACATATTTAAAGTGCTGAAGAAAAAAACTATTACCCTAGAGTAGTATATCTGGGGAAAATATCATTTAAGCATGAAGGGGAAATACTTCTCCAGAAAAACAAAAGTGGAGGAATTTCATCAACAACATATATGTTCCACATGAAATGCTAAAGAAAGTTATCCAATCTGAAAGGAATAGACATTAATTAAAAGAAATCATTTGAAGGTAAACTCACTGGTGATAGTAAGCATACAGAAAAACACACAATAGTAGAACACCATAATTGTATTGTGCAAACTACTCAAGTAGAAAGACTAAAAAAGGAACCAATCAAAAGTTATAAATACAACAACTTTACAAGATATAGATAGCACAGTAAGTTATAAATAGAAACAAACAGTTGTGCAGGGGAATGAAGTTAAAGAATAGAGTTTTCATTTGACTTATTAGTTTTTTCATTGTGTAATCACTGTTAAGTTGTCATTAGTTTAAAATAATGGGTTATAAGAGTATTTGCAAGCCTCATGGTAACCTTAAATAAAAAGGTACAATGAATATACAAAAAGTTAAAAAGCATGAAATTAAATTATATGAATAGATAAAATTACCTTCACTAAAAAATAGGAAAAAAGTAAAGAAGGAAGATAAAAATTACAAAACAACCAGAAAACAAATAACAAAATGGCAGGAGTTAAGTCCTTACTTATCAATAACAACATTGAATGTAAATGAACTAAAGTCTTCAATCAGAAGACATAGACTGGCTGAATGAATGAAAAAAACAAAACCCAATAACCTGTTGCCTACAAGAAGCACAATTTACCTATAAAGATACACATAGACTGAAAATAAATGGCTGTAAAAAGATATTTTATGAAAATGGAAACAAAATAAAAGCAGGAGTAGCTATACTTACGTCAGATAAAATAGATTTCAAGACAAAACCTGTAAGAACACACAAAGAAGGTCACTATATAATGATAAAGGGGTCAATTCACCAAGAGGGTATAACAGTTGAAAATATATATGCAGCCAACACTGGAGCTTCCAAATATATATATCCAATATTAATATAGATAGAGAGATAGACCTCAATACAATAATACCTGGAGACTTCAAGACTCCACTGTCAGCACTGGACAGATCTTCCAGACAGAAAATCAACAAAGAAACATTGGACATAATCTGTACTAGAACAAATAGATTTAATAGATATTTACAGAACATTGCATCCAATAGCTGAAGAACTCACATTTTTTCTTCTCAGTACAAGGATGATTTTCAAGGACCATCCATACATTAGGTCACAAAACAAGTCTTAAAAGATTTAAAAAATTAAAATACTATCAAGCATCATCTCTGACCACAATAAAATAAAACTACAAATCAACAACAAGAGGAATTTTAGAAAATATACAAAGTCATGAAAATTAAACAATATTCTCCTGAATGACCAGTGGGTCAATGAAGAAATTAAGAATGAAATTTAAGAATTTATCAAAACAATTGATAATGAAAACGCAACATATCAAAATCTATGAGATTCAGTGAAAGCAGCAGTAAGAGGGAAATTGATAGATGTAAATGCCTTGAATGACCAGCAGCAATATCTAGGGAGTACAGCATGGGCCTTCAGGTCTGAGACATGCTGGCTTCAGGGGTTAACCAGCACATTCCCAGCTGTGGTGTCTATCATGGAAGACTTCTATTTGAGAAAAGCAGAGAGAAAAGTAAAAGGAACTTTGTCTTGCACCTTAGATACCAGCTCAGCCACAGTGTGATAGAGCAATAAGGAGGCTCTAGGGGGCCTCAAGTCCATGCCTAGGCTCTTGGACATTTCTGGACCTTCCCTGGGACAGAGAGATGCCCACTGTCCTGAAGGGGGAGTCCTAGGTTAGGCAGCATTCATCACAAGCTGATGAAAAAGCACATAGGCTTTTGGTGAACATCGGTGGTTCGCTGGCAGAACCCCCCGTGAACTGGTGTTGGTAGTGGCCACAGGGAAAGGGTCTTATGCTTGTGGAAAGGGAAAGGAAGAGCAGGAATGACTCAATATTTTAGTTTGAGTGCCAGATTAGATGCAATAGAGTAGAATATCAGGTAAATTTCTAAGGATTTTACTCCAAATTCTGGCCCCCAGACAGCATCTCTAGAAATGCCTGGGGCCTGGGTGAACTTGCTTTCCAGAAGCGAAGCATCTCAGGCAAAGCCCAAGGTCCTGTCTGTCCCAGCACAGTCCCAGTGGTGGTGGCCACAGAGGGGCTTGCATCATCAAAGCCCCTGTTTCAGGTGACCCAACACAGAGAGACTCGGTTTGTTTGGGAGAAAGTAAGGGGGAAATAAAAAAAGAACCTCTGCCTGGTAATCCAGAGAATTCTTCCAGATCTTATACCAGACCATCAAGATGATACCTCTATGAGTCTGCAAAAAGCACAGCAATATTGGCCTTGGGGCCCAAGTCCCTTCAAATACCTGAATACCCTTCCCAAAGAAGACAGGTAAAAACAAGCCCAGATTGTGAAGAATACAATAAATACCTAACTCTTCAATGCCTAGACACCAGCGGACATCTACAAGCATCAAGGTAATATGAGAAAACATGACCTAACCATACGAACTAAATAAGGCACCAGGGACTAATCCTGGAAAAAAACAGATGTATGGCCTTTCAGACAGAGAATTCAAAATAGCTATATTGAGGAAATGCAAAGAAATTCAAAACTAAACAGAGAAGAAATTCAGAATTCTATCATATATATTTAAAAGGAATGAAATAATTCAAAAGAATCAAACTAAAATTATAAAATTGAAAAATGCATTTGACATGCTAAAGACTACAATGGATTTTCTTAATAGCAAAATTGATTAATCAGAAGAAAGAATTAGTGAGCCTGATGACAGGCTATTTGAAAACACATAGAGGAGACAAAAGAAAAATGAATAAAAAGCAATGATGCATGCCTACAAGATCTAAAAAAATAACCTTGAAAGGCCATCTCTAAGAGTTATTGGCCTTGAAGAGGAAGGAGAGAAGGAGATAGGGAAAGAAAGTTTATTTGTTAAAAGGAATAATTTTAGAGAAGTTCCCAAACCTAGAGAAAGATATCAACATTCAAATATACAAGGTTACAGAACACCAAGCAGATCTAACCCAAAAACGACTACCTCAAAGCATTCAATAATCAAAATCCCAAAAAAATGAGGATAAAGACAGGACTCTAAAAGCACCAAGAGAAAAAAATAGCATAAAGTGGAGCTCCAATACATCTGGTAGCAGACTTCTCAGAGGAATCCTTATAGGCCAGGAGAGAGGGTCATGACATATTTAAAGTGCTTAATGAAAAATCTATTACCCTAGAATAGTATATCTCATGAAAATATCCTCCAAGCATAAAGGAAAAATAAAGATCTTTTCAGACAATAAAAGCTGAGGGATTACATCAACATTACACCAGTCCTATAAGAAGTGCTAAAGGAAGTTATTCAATATGAAAGAAAAGGATGCTTACGAGCAAGAAGAAATCACTTAAACGTACAAAATTTACTGGTAATAGTAAGCATATAGAAACCACAGAATAATATAACATTCTAATTATGGTACATAAACTACTCTTGTCTCAATTAGAAAGACTAAATATTGAACCAAGCAAAAATAGTACCTAAAACATCTTTTCAAGGCATAGAAAATACAAAAAGACATAAAGAGAAACAACTAAAATAAAAAAGTAGGGTATGAAGGTAAAGTGTAGTTTGTATTTGTTTTTTTTACATGTTTGTCTGTTTATGCAATCAGTATTATGTTGTCATCAGTTTATACAATGGGCTATCAGGCAGTATTTGCAAGCCTCATGGTAACCTCAAATCAAAAAAGCATACAACAAATACACAGAAAATAAAAAGCAAGAAATTAAAGCATACAAGAGAAAATCAACATCACTAAAAGGAAGATAGGAAGGAAAGAAAGAAGGAATAGAAGACAGCAAAACAACTAGAAAACAAACAAAATGGCAGAATTAAGTCCCTACTAATCAAAAATAACACTGAATATAAGCGGACTAAACTCTCCAATCAAAGGACATAGAGTGGCTGAATGGATGAAAAAACAAGACTGCATGATCTGTTGCCTACAAGAAGCACACTTCACCTGTAAAAATACACATAGGTGGAAAATAAAAGAAAAATATATTCCATGGCAATAAAATCCCACAAAGAGATGGAGTAGCTATACTTATATCAGACAAAATAGATTTCAAGACAAAATATGAAAATACACAAAAAGGTCATTAGAAAATGATGAAAGGTTCAATTCAGCAGGAGGATATAACAATTTTAGGTATATAAGCACTCATCGCTGGAGCACACAGATATATAAAGCAAATATTATTAGATCTAAAGACAGAGATAGATCCCAAAACAAGAGCTGGAGACTTTGACACCCTAGTCTCAGCATCAAGCAGATCTCCCAGACAGAAAATCAACAAAAATCATCAGACTTAATCTGCACTGTAGAAAAAATGGACCTAGCATATATTTAGAGAACATTTTATCCAACAGATGCACAATACACATTCTTCTCTTCAGTATATCGATCATTCTCAAAGATAGACCACACAAAGGCCACAAAACAAGTCTTAAAACATTCAGAAATTTTTGAACTAATATCAAGCATCTTCTGTGACTACAATGGAATAAAACAAAAAATAATGGGGAATTTTGGAAACTATACAGATACATGAAAATTAAATAATATGCTCCTGAATAACCAGTGGGTCAATGAAGAAATAAGGAAGAAAACTGAAAAAATATTTTGAAAGAAATAATGATGAAAACACAACAAACTAAAACCTAAAAATACAGAAAAGGAAGTATTGAGAGGAATGTTTCTAACTATAAGTACCTATATCAAAAAAGAAAAAATATTTCAAATAAATAAGCTAATGATGCATCTGAAATAATTAGAAAATCAAGAGCAAACCAAGCACCAAATTAGTAGAACAAATAAATATCAGAGTAGAAATAAATGAATTTGAAATAAAGAAAATACAAAAGATCAAGGAAACAAAAAGTTGTTTTTTTGAAAACATGAACAAAATGAACAAGTCTTAAGCCAGAACAACAAAAAAAATAGAGAAGAACCAGACAAATAAAATCAGTGTTGAAAAAGAATACATTTTAACTTATACCGTAAAATTTGAAAGGACCATTAGTGGCTACTATGAGCATACATATGTGAATAAATTGGAAAATCTAGAAGATATGAATAGATTTCTAGCCATATACAACCTACCAAGATTGAACCATGAGGAAATCTAAAACGTGAACAGAGTAATAATAAGTAATGCGATCAAAGCCATAATAAAAATGTTTGCCAATTAAAAAAAAAAGGCTCATGACCCAATGGCTTTACTGCTGAATTCTATTAAGAATTTAAAGAATAGCTAATAGCAATCTTACTCAAACGACTACAAAAAAATAGAGGAGGATGAAATACATCCAAACTTATTTTATGAGGCCAATATTATGCTGATACCAAATCCAGATAAACACACATCAAAAAAAGAAAAATACAGACCAATATATCTGATGACTATTGATGCAAAAATCCTCCACAAAATACCAGCAAACTGCATTGAAAAACATATTAAAAAGATAACTTATCATTACCAAGAGGGAATTATCACTGGGAAGCAAGGATGTTTCAACATATGCACATCAATTAATGTGACGCATCATATCAGCAGAATGAACAAAAAAGCAATATGATAATTTTAATTCCTACTGAAAAATCATTGGATAATATTTAACATCCCTTCAAGATTAAAAGAAACTCAAAAAATTGGGTATAGAAAGAACATACTTCAGCAAAATAAAAGCCTCATATGACAGACCCATAGCCAGTATCATACAGTATAGGAAAAATTTGAAAGCCTATCCTCTAATATGAGAAACCTGAGAAGAATGCCCATTTTTACCACCATTTTTCAACATAATACTGGATGTCCTAGCTAGAGTAATTGACAAGAGAAGGAAATAAAAGACATTCAAACTGAAAAGGAAAAAGTTAAATTATCCTTGTTTGCAGATGATATGGTCTAATATTTGGAAAAACTTAAAGACTCTACTGAAAAAACTATGATAATTGATAAGCAAATTCAATAAAGTGACAGGATACAAGATCAACGTAAAAAAATCAGTAGCATTTTTATGCACCAACAACAAACATTCTGAAACATAAATTAAGAAATTAATCTCATTTATAATAGCTACAAATAAAAAAAAACCTAGGAATTAACCAAACAAGAGAAAGTTCTCTACAATGAGAACCATAAAATATTGATGCAAGAAATTGAAGAGGACACAAAAAATTGAAAAAAAAATATGCCATATTCATGGATTAAAAGAATCAATATTATTAAAATGTCCATACTACCCAAAGCAATCTAGAGATTCAATGCAATACCTATAAAATGCCAATGACATTCTTCACATAAACAGAATAAAAAATCCTAACATTATTATGGAACTGCAAAAGAACCAGAATAGCCAAAGCTATCCTGAGCGAAAAGAACAAAACTCGAAGAAGAACATTACTTGATTTTAAGTTATACCACAAAGCTATAGTAACCAAAAAAGCATGGTACTGGCATAAAAACAGACACATACATCAGTGAAACATGTTAGAGAACCAAGAGATCAACCCATACCTCTACAGTGAATTCATTTTTGACAAAGTTGACATGAACATACACTGGGAAAAGAACAGTCTCTTCAATAAATGGTGCTGGGATAAGGGGATATCCATATGCAGAAAAAGAAAAATAGACCCCTATCTCTCACCATATTCAAAAATCAATTCCAAATGGATTCAAAACTTCAATCTAAAACCTCAAACTATGAAACTTCTAAAAGAAAACATTGAGGTAACTCACCAGGACATTGGTCTGGGCAAAGATTTCTTGAGCAGTATTCCACAAGCACAGGTAATCAAACAAAAATGGACAAATGAAATTACATCAAGTTAAAAAGCTTCTGCAAAGCAAATCAAACAATCAACAAAGTGAAGAGACAAACCACAAAATAAGAAATTGGCAAACCAACCACCTGACAAGAGATTAGGAGGCAGAATATATTAGGAACTCAAAAAACTTTTTAGGAAAAAAAATTAACAATCTGACTTGAAAAATGAACACAACATCTGAATAAACATGTCTCAAAAGAACACACAAATGGCAAACAGGTATATGAAATGGTGCTCAATATGATTAATTATAAGAGAAATGCAAATCGAAATTACAATGAGATATCATCTTACCCCAGTTAAAATGCTTTTATCTAAAAGTCACACAATAACAAATGCTGGTGAGGATGTGGATAAAGGGGAAACCTTGAACACTGTTGTTGGGAATATAAATTAGTACAGCCACCATGGAGAATAGTTTAGAGCTTCCTCAGAAAACTAAAAATAAAGGTACCATACAATCCAGCAATCCCACTCCTAGATATATATTTCAAAGAATGGAAATCAGTATATTGAAGAGATCTGCACTCTCATGTTTAATGCAGCACTATTCACAATAGCCAAGATTTGGAAGCAACCTAAATGTCCATCAACAGATGAATAGATAAAGAAAATGCAGTACATATACAGAATGGAGTACTATTCAGCCATTAAAAAGAAAGAGATCCTCTCATTTCCAACAACATGGATGGAACTTGAGGTTATCACGTTAAGTTAAATAGGGCAGGCACAGAAAGATTAATGTTGCATGTTCTTACTTATTTGCAGGAGCTAAAAACTAAAACAATTGAATTCACGGACATGGAGAGTTGAAGTATGGTTTCCGAGGCTGGGAAGTATAGTGGGGGACTGGGAGGAAAGTGGGGATTGTTAATGGGTACAAAATTAGTTAGAAAGAATAAATAAGGCTGGGTATTTGATGGCACAACAGGATGACTACAGTCAAGAATGATTTAATTGTGCATTTTAAAATAACTAAAAGTATACTTAGATTGTAATACAAGGGATAAATGCCTGATATGATGGATATTCCATTTATCCTGATATGATTATTACACATTGGATGTCTGTATCAAAGTATCTCATGTAACTCATAAATATATACACCTGCTATGCATCCACAAACATTAAAAATTAAAAAAATAGTATTTGGACATTTTATTATCCCATTTTCAATAATGGATAGAACAATTAGGCAGAAGATCAACAAAGAAATGAAATATTTGAACAATCCTGTAATCAACTACACCTTGTAAACATCTACAAAACACCCTACCCAACAACAGCAGAAAACACTTATCCTCACATGCACATAGAACATTCTCCCAGATCAACTAAATGTTAGATTATAAAACATCTAAATACACTCCAAAGAATTAAAAAAATACAAAGTATGATCTCCAGAACAATGGAATCAATTCAGATACCAATAAGAAAGAGACATTTTGGAAATGTTGAAGAGGGTGTAAATTATAGAATGCACTCTTACACACCTAGTGTGTCAAAAAAGAAACCACAAAAGAAATTATGGAATACTTTCAGAAAAAGGAAGTACTAATACCATATATGAGATGTACAAGATGCAGCAAAGATGGTGCTCATATATATATATATATATATATATTTTTTTTTTTTTTTTTTTTTGAGACGGAGTCTCACTCTGTTGTCAGGCTGGAGTGCAGTGGCGTGATCTCGGCTCACTGCAACCTCCGCCTCTCAGGTTCAAGTGATTCTCCTGCCTCAGCCTCCCAAGTAGCTGGCACTACAGGTGCGTGCCACCATGCCCAGCTAATAGTTTTGTATTTTTTAGCAGAGACAGAGTTTCACTATGTTGGCCAAGATGGTGTCAATTTGTTGACCTAGTGATCCGCCTGCCTTGGCCTCCCAAAGTATTGGGATTACAGGCATGAGCCACCGTGCCCAGCTGAGAAATTTTTAGTTGTAAACAGGTATATTAAAAAACAGTTATCTCAAATTAATAACAATCTTTCACCTAATGAAACTAGATAAAGAAGAGCGAATTAACAGAAATCAAATAGATGAAAGAAAATAATAAAGATTACATAAAAAATTAAATTTAGAAAGAATAGGTAAAATTAAGAAAGACTATAAAACAAAATCATGTCAAAAGAATCATTTCCAAGCCCACAAAATTGACAAAACGCTAAGTAAACTGAGGAGAGAGAGAGAGAGACAGACAGAACTCAAATTATTGCAATCAAGAATGAACAAGGAACATTACAACTTACCTTACAGGGAAAGAAAATGATCATAATGGAATTCTATGAGTAATTGTGCATCAATATATTAGATAACCTAGATGAAATGGACAAATCCTATAAACAAACAAGTATGGCTAAAATCACACACACAGACACACACACACACAAAAAAAAACAGAAAAAAAAACAGACAATAACAAGTACTTGGAAATTATGGAGAAATTGGAACATTCATACATTGCTGGTGGGAATATAAAATGGTATATAGCCCTCGTAGGAGAGAGTTTGATAGGTCCTCAAAAAGTTAAACATAGATTTACCAAATGACCCAAGAATACTACTTCTTATTCTAATCGTACATGTATATATGCATGTGTGTGTGTGTATATATATATATCCAAAAGTGTGTGTGTGTGTATATATATATATATTTTGGATATATATATCCAAAAGTTTTGAAACCATGTTTCATATATATACATATATATATATACGTGTGTGTGTATATGTTTCATATATATATATATATACACATATATATATATAAAACTCTCTCCAAAAGTTTTGAAACCATGTTTCCACATAAAAACTTGTATGATAATATTTTTAACAGCATTATTCATAATAGCCAAGAAGCAGGAGCAATTCACATGTTTACAGACTGATGAATGGATATAAAAAATGTATTTTTTATACATGGAATACTGTTTGGCAATATAAAAGAATGGAATTCTGATACATGCTACAATGTGGATGAACCCTGTAAACATACTCAATGAAAGAAGCCAAACACAAAAGGCCACATATGATTCCATTTATATGAAATATCCAGGAAAAGCAAATCCACAGAGACAGATAGTAAATTATTGGTTTTCAGGGGCTGGGGGAAGGACTGAATAGGGAGTGGCCCATCTTCCCCATGGTCCAGAATGTTTACTAAATATGTACATAGAAATGTACCATCTTAATCAGCATTCAACCCCAAGGAGTCTACTTGTCACAATATGATAAACCCAACAGATACATCTGTGCAGAGTTATTGTTAGAAACAGGATCTAAGGGGGACCGAGAAGCAGTAAACTGAGAATGCATTCCGTTTTCAAAGACTTAGGGCAGTGGGAAGTCCCTACAGCCTTTCTCCAATGAATCCACCAAATTGCTACATGAACAAAAAGCCAGAGTTTGGGCTTCCATCCCACAGAGGGTACCAACATCAGTTCACAACATTTTTTTCTTTTTTTAAAAAAAGAATATATAGATTACATTAACTCAGAATATAATTTTTATCAATTCCACCTCTCCTTCTTTTCCACCCAAATCTAAAGGAATCAGAAGTAACAGATCAAGTAGTTGAAGTAATAAAGCAGGAAGATTAGACACAGGTCATTCCTTCTTTTCACGTTAAGTTGCTGATTTAGGACAAGATCTTGCTGTGTATAAATACAGTTTAAATGTGAGACTTAGGTTTTTTATTCAGATTAGATTGGACTTCTTAATATATATATGAATAAGACTTTGTTAAAATCTGAAGTTTAGCAGATAAAACATGGGATAATCTGTAGAAATTGTCTAAGAATAAAAACCTTATTGAATTAGCCTGAAGGAGAGAAATATATACTAAAACCCCCAAAAACGCTTTGATGATTTTATTCTACTTACTTAATTTTATTCCATAAAATATTCCATGCTACTTTGTTTGAAAGATTTTAAAAGTATAAATTATTTTTAAAGAAGACTATAATGTACTAAGTCTGTTTGCTTCTTTTCCAACTTATTTGTTTGGGAAATATCTACGGCAAAGTTCTGGCTTTTCTATGGTTATGATAAATATTGTTTTTATATTTGTTCTAATAATTTTTTTAACTTTTAAGTTCAAGGGTACATGTGTAGGTTTGTTACATAGGTAAACTTGTGTCAGGGGGGTTGTTGTACAGAGTATTTCATCACCTAGGTATTAAGCCTAGTACTCATGATGGCAGTGGCTGCCCATCTGTAGCAGCTGCTGTGGGGATGTCAGCTGCAGTGGGGGAGGCATGGCTGGAGCTGCATGCTCTGTGGAGCCAGTGGGGGCTGATAACTGGTGGGAGCCCCACTCTCTACAGATTTAAAGGGACAGGAGCCCTGTGCTCCCAGGCACTGCTGCAGCTGCCCAGCTGTGGCTCCAGTCCCAGGCATCCCTATGCTCTTGGGGGTCTGGGAAGTACCCCCTGCTCCCGCTGGTGGGGCCCACTCAAATTTGGCAGAAAAGTTGAAGCTGAGCCTGGGTGCTAGAGCAACCTGGCCAGGTGTGTGCACACTTAGGGGTGTGCTGACACAACAGACCGGCCCACCACCACTTTGGCACAGAGGGAGGCTGGTGGGGCTGAGAGCAGCTCAGCCTGAACCTGCAGGCACCACTAAGCACAAATAGCCTGGGCGCCATGAATGGAATGTTGATGGCAGGAGGCAGACAGGTACCTGGGCTGAAATGGGCAGGTCTCTGGTAATACCCCACCTTCAAGCTAAGGTTGGCTTGAAGCCTGGGGGTTGGGCTGCCAGTTCCAAGTGGAGTCCACTGCCTGGAGTGAGAACTTGTGGTGCTTTTTCTGAGCCCACACATTATGGATCAATCAGCATGCAGTTCCACTGTTCTGAGCCCATAAAAACTCTGGACTCAGCCATAATGGAACAGACATTCAGAAGAAAGGAGCTGTGGAAAGGAGCTACCCACTGCAGATCTCCTCTCCAGTGAGAACTGGACACTCACCGAGACAACCTGCCTGCAGAAAGGAGCTACCCACTTTGGGTCTCCTGAGAGCTACTCTGTTGCTCAATGAAACTCCTCTCGGCCTTGCTCACCCTTCAGTTGGCCACATACCTCATTCTTCCTGGACGTGGGACAAGAATTCGGGACCCACCAAATGGTGGGACTAAAAGAGCTGTAACACAAACAGAGCTAAAGCATGCCCATCCCCCTGCCACACATCCTGCTTGCCATGTTGTGGGTAACATGGAGAGAAGAGCTGCAGCCCTTTGGTGATCCCAGACCTAGAGGGTCCCTGAGCCAGGGCTGTGACACCCTCTTTGGGGCTCTGTGGTTCCTTGCATCGTCAAGCTTTTGGGCACCATCGTGTTATCCTTGTCCAGATGTGGGTGCCCACAGCAGAAGCCATGTGTGGTACTTCTGGTCTAGCCATAGCCTTGCACAGAGCCAACACCTGTGTAAGTGCCTGGAGCTGCCTGCCCTGCCACAGCAGCCAGAGTGCCTGGCTGTATGCAGTCATGAAATCCCATGCTTGCTCACCCACACACCACTCACCACTCTGTGCCTGGCTTGCCCTTGGCAAGGGTGGAAGCTAAGCTGGTAGCATGAGTCAAGCACAGCCTGTGGGGCCAAGTGAGCGGACCAAGCCCAGTGGACGTGAATAGTACTCAGGCCAAAGGCACCACTGGCCAGAAGTTTCTGACTAACAAAGCAACACCCCAAGGATCCCATGACACTCATTAGTTATTGTTCCTGATCCTCTCCCACCTCCCATCCTCCACCCTCCAAAAGGCCCCAGTATGTGTTTTTCCCCTCTATATGTCCACATATTCTCATCGTTTAGCTCCCACTTATAAGTGAGAACATGTGGTATTTGGTTTTCTGTTCCCTTTTCGGTTTGCTAAGGATTATGGCCTCCATGTTCCTGAAAAGGACATGATCTTGTTCTTTTTTATGGCTGCATAATATTTCATGGTGTATATGTACCACATTTTCTTTACCCAGTCTACCATTGATAGACATTTAGGGCATCTTCAAGCTTCTGGGCACCATTGTGTTATCCTTGTCCAGATGTGGGTGCCCACAGCATAAGCCACGTGTAGTACTTCTGGCCTAGCCACAGGCTTGCAGGGAGTCAGCACCTGTGCAAGCACCTAGAGCTGCCTACCCTGCCACAGCAGCAGGGGTGTCTGGCTGTGTGCAGTCACAAAATCCCGTGCTCACTCACCCACACACCCCTCACCACTCTGCCTGGCTTGTCTTTGTCTTTGCAATTCCATGTCTTTGCAATTAAGAATAGTGCTGCAAATTTTATCTGGATTTATTTTAAATAAATATCAGACTATTTTTCAAATTAGGTTGTATTAAGTCTTTTTACTCCAGAATTCAATTTTATAAGAAGCAAATAACATTCATTTTGAATAATCTAGTTAATTTACTTATTATATCATCAGGATGTCACAGGTAAAATGTCCTCTAGTCAAACATGGAAGCAAATATTTACATATATGTTTAATTTAATATGTGTTCTAAAATTTAATGCATTGTATTAAGGTTAATTTTTATATTATCTATCTTCCTCTAATAGACTCTGAACCTGTTTAGGACACAGTTTGTGACTTATTAATCTCTTTATCTCCACCATATTGCCTGGATGCTGGAACATGATGAGTGCCACAGAAGTGACTTGGAGTGAATGAATGAATGAATGAAATAATTTAGTGAATATTTCTGCTTGAAAACAAGATCCAGAATGGAATAAATCTTAGAAGAATGCCATTTTAAGGAGGTCTCAAAGCTTGAACATAGTCAAAAGTCAATATTCCTGTAGAAGCAAGCATTATGTTTCAGTGATCATTGTATACATCTCCAAATCCAGCACTCTGCTGTAAACATAGAAAGTTCTTCATAGTCTATGAATTGTATTAAATTCAATGGAGCAAATGGAGTACAGGTGTACTTTGATTCCTAAGGCTCATATTGCTCTTCATATTGGCTGCTCTATTGTAGACTAGCTGGAGATCTTCTAGGAGTTCACCCAGGTATGCACACCGGAGCTTAAAAAAAAATTAATGTAAGCCAGTGTCACTGTGATTAACAGGATTCAAGTTATGTTCCTATTCACCCCTTATACTTTTTTTAATTTACTGATGCACATGTAGAGACTATAAATTGAATCCAAAATGCTTTTAATGTAAATACTATCATTCAAATAAACCAGGTGTTTTCAGAGTCCTTAATTACATCAACGCTACTCAGCCTAGTTGTGGAGGCTCAAGTTGAGAAATAAATAACATAAAATTTTACCTCTGCATTTATCACTAAGTCATAAGGAGAAAATCTTCTGTTGTCTCTGTACATCCACATTTAACTCACAAACTAGGAAAACACCTCTTTCTACTCATTTCCATAGAAATATGTGAGGAGGATACACAAGTTTGGGAGCCAGATGTTAGCCATCTACATATGTTTTCACAAATCAACTTTTTATTTGCTTGATTCTACACTGTTCTAAATGCTCCCCTAGTGTCCCATGAGTGCCCTTGAAGTAGCTTTCTTATCTAGCTAACTCTGTCTTAAATTTTGTGGTACATAATTAGTAAATGATTTGCATTCAGCATTACTGATTGTAAGTTTTGGACCGACACAAACTTGAGGTAAGTTCTTCTTGGGTTTATGCAGGGATATATTAAAATAATGGAATTCTACTAATCACAGGGATATTGAGATCCATACACCTTTTTTTCAACCTTTTCAGTGGTGATATGACAGGCCTCCAACTGATTATATGGTAAATATTCAGATTAGCATTGGAAATGAGTGATGACACAGTGGCAATGACTCTCTGTTTACGTCTCTGTTTTACATCTAAAGTTTAGGCCTGAAGAGCTAGAATGTATTTTAATAGTGTGGATTCTTTCTTCCATGTATCTTGGAATACATAATTTCATTCTGCAAAGCTAAAAGAAATTGAATTAATATAATTTTATATTCTACCTTTTTATTGTTTACGATGGTCACCTCTGGCACAAAAACTAATTTAAATATTGTCATTTGAAGAAAATGAGTCAAAATTAGTGCTTCAATAATCACAAATGGCACTTGAGGGAAGAATTTGCCACTACAAAGTATTCTGCATTTCTTTTAATTTAATTGAGTAAAATCATGCATTTAGTTGTTATCTGGAAATCGAGTGTTAAACACAGATAGGTGTGTGTCTTACTTTGAGCCTTCAGACCATTTAGTGTTGGAATCCTTTTAAGTTGCAAACTGGTGAAAGGAACTGCAGTTTGGTATCCTGGTATCTCTGAGGTTCAGCAGTCTAAGTCTGGCTTATGCTCCATGTAAACAGAATTCCTTTTTCTTTAAGAACTCACATTCTGGAAGATTGGATACACTGCTTTTCTTTTTTGGTTCTTGTCAGAGCAATGCAAATTTTGGAAACCTTTCAATCTATATCTAGATGGATAGATAGGTATAATATACATTTAAGATAACTCATTAAAGCAACTCTAATATAAAGGTTTCTTACATTTCTCAACAAGGGAAGTTTAAATACGGGTGCTTTAAAGAATGCCAATAGCCACAAATCACTAGTTGTAATGCAATTTGCAGTAAAGCCTGATGTATACAAAGATGTTTCCTTAGCAAATATTTTAGATAGTTTTATGCTCCTGCCACTTTTTTTCATGTCAAGAGGGATATGATATGAAACATCCAATACAACTGTTATCTGAATCCAATAAGAGAAAATAATCCTAAATGTCGAGCATTTTTAAATCTGAGATTTAATTGAGAATTTACTGAATGGTGCCCTTAATGGTAAAGTCATACATAACTAATATGAGTTGTCAGAGTAATATCCATGTAGATTGTCGTAGGTTTTTAAGATATTTTCCTCTACAAAAATAGCAAAATTATAAACACAAAAGAATGCTGTATGACCTATCAAAGGTCTTCCTTTGCCTCCCTTATCTTCAGGTAATAGACTTAATAAAAGCCTAGAAACATAAATTCTAATGTACTGTGGGGCATAACAGTACATTAAACTAAGTAGCACTAGAATACCTAAATTTTAAAATACTAACAATACCAAGGATGTGGACCTACTGTATCTCTAACATATTTCTGGAGGGAAGTAAAAATGTTCAAGCTAATTTAAAACAGTTTTACAATTTTTTAAATAGTTAACCATGCATCCACTAACTCTATTTATGTGTGCATATTTCTCTACTCTGTTCCAAGTAGATGAAATCATAGATCTATTTGTCTGTTCTTTCAGCAGTACCACACTATCTTGATTACTGTAGCTTTGTAGTACGTCTTTAACTCAGGTAGTGTCAGTCTTCCAACTTTGTTCTCCTCCAATATTGTGTTGGCTGTTGTGGGTCTTTTGCCTTTCTACATAAACTTCTGAATCAGTTTGTTGATAGTTACAAAACAATTTGAAATTTTTATTGTGATTTTACTGAATATATAAATGAAGTTGGGAAGAAATGACATCTTAACAATACTGAGTATTCTTATCTATGGACCTGGAATATTTTTTATTTAGTTTTTTATTTCTTTCATCAGAGTTTTGTAGTTTTCCGAACACACACACACACACACACACACACACGTACACACACGTGTGTATATATATATGTTTATGTTTATATATATATATCTCCAAGTCTAGATAGATAGATAGATAGATTTATTCATAAATATTTCCTTTGGGGGAAATGCTAATGTAAATGATACTGTGTTGTAAATTCAAAAATTCTACTACAGTAAACTGGTCTTTGAAAAAGAAGCAAAGACAATACAATGAAGGAAAGGTCATATTTTCAACAAATGGTGTTGAAGCAACTGGACATCCACATGTAAAAGATAAATATAGACAAAGACTTTATAACTTTCACAAGAAAATAACTCAGAATGAATCACAGAACTAGATGTAAAATACAAAACTATAAAACTCCTGGAAGATAACATAGACAAAATGTAGATGACCTTGGATTTAGCAATGACTTTTTAGCTATTACACCAAAGGCATGATTCATTAAAAATTGATAAACTGGACTTCATTAAAATTAAAAACTTCTGTTTCACAAAATTATCTGTCAAAGGGATTAAAAGAAAAGCCACAGACTTAGAAAAAATAATTTTCAAGACATGTATCTAATAAAAGACTATTACCTAAAATATACAAAGACCACTTAAAACTCAAGTATAAGAAAACAAACCACACTAATGAAAAATGGATCAAAGTTCTGAACAGACACCTCAAACAAGAAGATATACAGATCAAAGATAAGCATATCAAACGATGCTCCATATCATATGTAATCGGGGAAATACAAATTAAAACAACAATGAGATACCACTACACACTTATTAGAATACCCAAATTCCTGAACGCTGATATCAAATACTGGAGAGGCTGTAAAACAACAGAAACTCTCATTCATTGCTGATTGGAATGGCAAGTGGTACAGCCACTTTGGGAGACAGTTTGGCATATTCTCCACCTAAACATCCTCTTACCACATAATCCATAAACTACACTTCTTGGCATTTGCTCAAAGGATTTGAAAGTTTATATCCACACAAAAACCTGCACACAGATGTTTATAGAAACTTTATAATTGTTTAAAGCTGAAAGCAACTCATATGACTCATATGCCCTTCAGTAGATAAATGATTACATAAACTGTGGTACATGCAGCAATTGAATATTATTCAGTGCAAAAAATAAATAGGATATGAAGCCATGAAAAGACATGAAGAAAATTTATGCATGTTACTAAATAAAAGAAGCCAATCTGAAAAGACTACATACTGTATGATTCCAACAATATGATATTATAGAAAAGGCAAAACTATGGAGGCAGTAAAAGGATCAGTAGTTACCAGGGGATAGGGAAGAGGAAGGGAGAGGTAGGCAGAAGAAAGATTTTTAAGGCAGTCAAACTACTCTGTACAATACCATACTTGTGGATACATGTCATTATACATTTTTCCAAACCCACAGAATGTACTACACCAAAAGTGCACCCTAATGTAAATTATAGAATCTGAATGATAATGATGTGTCAATGCAGGTTCAACAACTGTAACAAATGTACCACTTTGGTGGGGGATGTAGGTATGGGGAGGATATGCATGTTTTGGAGCCAAGAGTATTTGGGAAATCTGTGTACCTTTCACTCAATTTTACTGTGAATCTAAAAATGTTATTTAAAATTATAATTAAAAATTAACCATACGCTTACCATATGTATTAGTGTTCTCCAGATAAATAGAGCCAAATGGATATATCTATCTATAATTAGATATAGACTTATTATGGAAATAGGTTTATGTAATTACAAAGGCTAAGAAGTTCCACTCTCTTCTCTCTGTGAACTGGAGAACAAGGAAACCCGGTAGTGTAATTTAATCTGAGTCAAAACACCTGCGAACCAGGGGAGCTGATGATGTATTCCAAATCTGAGTCTGAAGTCCTGAGAACCATGGAGGACACACTGATGTTAAGTCCAGGAATTTGAAGGCTGGAAAACCAGGAACTCTGATGTCTGAAGGTAAGAGAAAATAGATGCCCCAGCTCTAGCTCAGTGAGATCAAGAGAGAGAGAGAGAGAGAGAGAGAGAAAGAGAGAGTTTGTTCTTCATCTTTTTGTTTTATTTGAGCCCTCAATTGACTTGATGATATCTGCCCATATTGGTGAGGGAAATCTTCTTTACTCAGTTTACTGATTCAAACGCTAATTTATCCTGGAAACAACCTAACAGACACACTAAAAAATCATGTTTTACCATCTTTCTGGATATCCCTTAGCCCAGTCAAGTTGTCACATAAAATTAACCATCACACTATATAATCTGGCAATTCCACTCGTAGATGTTTACCAAGACCAGTGAAAGCATATCATTAAGATGTACATCCAAATGTTTTTAGGAACTTTATTCATAACAGTCACAAAATGGAAACAATTCAAATGTTTATCAATTGGTAAACAGATAAATAAAATGTGGTAAAACTATACAAGGGAATGTTACTTAGCAATCAAAGAGCACAAGCTACCAACAGCTTTTGGTACTGGGTAGTATGATGCTGCTATAAGAAATGCCAAAAATGTGGATGTTACTTTGAAACTGGATAATGGATAGAGACTAGAAGTTTGTGGGTTTTGATAGAGAAAGCCTATATTGCCTTGTGGAGACTTTTGGTTAAAATATGAAAGCGAAAGGTGATTCTGTGGAGGGCTGGAAAGAAGTGAGGTGAGCTGTAAAGAAAGCTATGGTCATCTTAGAAAATACATATCTTGTCATGAACAGAATCTTGCTAGATATATGAACATTAACAACACTTCTGATAAGGCCTCAGGCAGAAATGGAAAACAGCAGAGAAAAAAAGTAATCATTGTTAGGAAAGTGGCAGAAAACATGGCTGAATTAGTCTATCGTTCTGTGGAAATTAGAAATTATAAGCAATGAACTTGTGTATTTGGCTGAGTACATTTCCAGGCACAGCAAGAAAGGTACAGCATGGTTTCTCCCAGCTGCTTATAGTAAAATGCTAGCAGAAAGAGATAAATTGAGGAATAAAATGCTAATCATAAAGGAATCTACACTTGAATAATTTGGGAAATTCTCAGCATATGTAGATATTATGCTCTGGAAACAGGGCCAAGAGTGAGGCTGAACAAGCTTTTGATAAAAAGATTAGGCAACTGACTTACGGATCCAATCAAATATCTTGGCAGAAACATTCCCATTATGGACTGAAGCAGGCAGAGCATTGATCCACAGATAATTGTTCTCAGGTCTTAAAAACTAATGGAATTTTTCATTCTGTGGTGCAGACTGCTTCAGACTAGTAATCTCTTTATTCCGCCAATTTTGTCTCTTTCAGATTGGAAATGTCTATTCCCTATCCCATCATTATATTTTGGAAGCAGATAACATTTGTGAACACAGATACATTTTTCCATAGATGGACCACACCCAGAGACTTATCTATACTTAATTTGGATGACATTTAGATGAGATTGTGGGCTTAGAGTTAAGGTGAAATGGGTTAAGACTTTTGGGGATGTTGGGATGAAATGAATGCATTTTGCACAGGGGACAGATTGAATTTGGGGGAGTCCAAAGGTAAGACTGTACGGAGTCTGGTTAGTCCCTGAAAATCATGTCCTTTCTAGAAAGTAAGAATGTAATCTTATTTGGAAATATGGTCATTGCAGATGTAATTAGTTAAGATGCGATAGTACGGAGTAATGTGATCCTTTAATATGATTGGTGCCCTTATAAGGAAAGTAGAAGTGACAGAGAGGGATAACACCATGCATAAATGAAGGCAGGGATGAGAATGATGCATCCACCGGCCAAGGAACACCAAGGATTGTTGCACCAGAAGCTAAGAAGAACCAAGGAAAGATCTTTTCCTAGGAGTTTCAGAGAGAGCAGGAACCTGTCAATGCCTTGATTTTAGACTTCTAGCCTCTAGAAATATGAGACAATACATTTCTGGTGTTTTAAGCAACCCAGCTTGTGGTCATGGGTGGCTTAAAACATCAGAAATGCATTGTTATGGCAGCCCTAGGGAACTCATACATCAATCTGCTCGAATCAGGCAGACTTGGAATTTAATTCTTAATACCAAACATGCCCCATTACCATAAAAAATTTAAAAATTGAAATTTTAATTTTCAAGTGATAAAACAAAAAAATGTTTTCTCCAAAGGAAGGTACTATAGGTAAAGCCTTTAATTATTGAGCACAAATAAAGTTACAAGGAACATGATTTTTAAATAGAAGTTATTGTACACATTATCTATGCATGATGTTACAAATATGTATATGGATAAAAGATCCATTAACTATGAAATTGATGAATAGATTTGAATAAAGCAGAGTATGAGAAGTCTATTGATGTGATTTTTTTTATTCCATATTGTAACTAGCCTTTAGAAAACTAGCCTTTAGAATACTAGCCTTTCAGTCTAGTATTGCAGAATGATACCCATAGTCTGATAATCTATGAAGATTCTCTTTTCTAGCTACATATCTATGTAAGCAGATTTTCTTCACATCCTTCAACCACCATAACACAATGCAGTGAATTGAATGTAGAATCAGATCTTAGAATCCACCTGTCTTCAGTAAGCCAGGCATTCTACATTATTCATTACATTTTTATTTTCTAAAATAAAGTTATAAAATATTATCTCAGTTAAACTATAATGGGTTTATTATACTCAAATTAAACATGAACATGATAAAACATAAAGAACTTATTACTTGTTACCTTTTAATAACAGTCAGTTGGATTATGTAAACATAGTGTTTCTGAGTTGTTACTAATGATAAGAAATAACAAATAATAACTTATTAATGCTTCATCCTGTCCTCCCCAAAGTATCTATCTACCTCTCATCCACACTTCTATCTCCTACTCTCTCATATGTTCCTAACTACACACAGTTACACATGTTAATATTTTCCCCAGCATTCCCTGACTATTCTTGCCTCACTCCATCAAGTATCCCTGTCTTTTACACCTACAATTTATCCCTCTTTCTTTTTTATTGCGGTAAGAACACACCATGAGACCTACCCTCTTAAGTCCACAATAAAGTATTGTTAACTATAGGCAATATGTTACACAGCAGAACTCCAGAACATGTACATCTTGAACAACTGAATCTTTGTTTTTATTCTCAAAGCTTATTATCATGCCCAAGTCATACTTACTATTTAACAAAACAATTCAAAAAGCCTCTCTTGATTTACTGCCCCATAAGAAGCTTGTTTTGAGGGTAAGAATGGGAGAGATTTATCATACCTTAAGGCCAGGGTGAAGACTAGGGTGAAAAATGTATTATCACAAAGAATAATATTTGTTGCAATAATGGCTTGAAATATAAACAAGGAGAAGATCATAAGCCCCAAATCTTGCTATTTCCAACTTTGCCTTCTCCCAGACTTACTGGAATATTTAGATTTTCTGAAATTACCACTATTACATACTTCTTAAATATAAAAAGGCAAACATTTTAGAATTTCCTCAGGTTTAAGTTCTAGTATGATAAAGAACAATAGACATAACTGAGAGAAACAGAAGCCCTTTGAGGTCTTCAATAATTTTATGAGTTTAAATGGATCCTTGAGAATCCCTGAATTAAGCAGTACATAGAGAGAAATACACCAAGATGGTGAGCACCTGGGAACGTATTTTATTACTATTTATTTTCAAACTTTATATTTGGAAATACTTATAGACTCATGGGAATTTGCAAAGAAAGTACAGATAAGTGTCATGTACCCTTTACCCAGTTTACGTCAATAGTTAACATCTTTACTTTATATTTGGAAATACTTATAGACTCATGGGAATTTGCAAAGAAAGTACAGATAAGTGTCATGTACCCTTTACCCAGTTTATGTCAATAGTTAACATCTAATGAAACCAGGAAATAGGCATGAATAAATTTCTGTAACCACAACTGCAATCAAGATACAGACCATTTCATTTCCATAAAAATCTCACTGATGGCGGACTAGTTATAGGTACTCTATTAATAACTTCCATTTGTTGAATTTATTCCATTGCTATTTTATATATTATTTTAGAATAAATTAGTTAATGAAAGACTTTTCTTAATGTCTTAAAATTTAAAAAAATTCTGGGTTGTATGTAACAACATAAGTGTCCTAACGTTTAGTAAGATGATACTGCATTGAGATTAGGCCTCACACCATGAATCAAAGTTTTGAAATGAAATGATGGGTTTCAAATATTATCATACCTTGATTATTCTCAAATGACAGGGAAAAGTCAAAGCCAAACAGGAATTCACTATAAAAAGTTATTTGTGGTCTAGTTTAACGTGTTTCGTTTTAGATTCAGAATGTATATCTGAAACCATGTATACCATACTCTTGTCTCCTTTTCAAACCAGGGATATAACTGTCTTTCCTCCCTTTCCAAGTGTGCCATAAAATCTTTCACAGATGCAAACATACTCAGCCATCCTCTGATACATTACTTTCAGTGTCAAGAAACTCACTACTTTTTGAGAAAGCCAATTTTTGTAATTTTTTTTTTTACTGTTTGTCCATGTATTGATCTAAAAATCTGTTTCAATAATACTTCCACTTTTGGATCTAGTTTTCCCTTCTGGAGTCAGAGTAAGTAATCCTGTATCTTATCCCTCAAATATTTTTTAGTAACTTAAAATATTATCTCTTTAAGACTTTTCTTCAGGCTAAAAATCCCCATATCAACTATCTTTATGTAAACTATCAGACCCTTAGACATTTCACTTTTCTTTCTTTAGAAATGTGTCAGTTTGTTAATAAACTTTTTAAACAGAGGCAGCCCCGATAAAGCACAATTTTTTAGACTTGGTCTTACTTGTGCAGAATATGTCAAAGTGCATAATATAGCAACATTAAGCCTTGAAATGTCTTAAAAATAACCCCTTAATTTTCAGACTACATTATAATAAGAACAAATTTATTGGTGGCATATAAATAAATAATTGCAACTAGGGAAATTTCTTTTTATAAAACAAAAAGCTGAATTCTTGCAGGGGTATTACTTCCATACTTATATTTCTATTGTATCAATATTAAACTGGTTTTCCTTGGTACAAAATGCAAAGGTAAATCTATTTTCTTTCTGCAAAACCAAATTTATTTTCACTTTCTCACCTTTCTGACTGAAATGTTGCATATAGCGCTAGAGCTTCTTAACATACTTATTTTATTTCCATCTTCCTACAACTCACCTGAGTCCATGCTTTGGCACTGAGAAAACTTCGTTTTGGCGACTTCTTTTAGATGAAACAGTGGAAACAACTTCCGAGGGTTTCCACTGTTACCCAGACAAAGTGAATTCATAATCCATGGGGGTGACAGCAAAAATCACAACTACTGGTGAGAGGTGACACCGTGCTGGCAGCCCCCACTCGCTCTCGGCGCCTCCTCGGCCTTGGTGCCCACTCTGGCCCTTCAGCCCACCGTTGCACTGTGGGAGCCCCTTTCTGGGCTGGCCAAGGCAGGAGCCGACTCCCTCAGCTTGCGAGGAGGCGTGGAGGGAGAGGTGCGGGCGGAAACCGGGGCTGCGCGCGGCGCTAGCGGGCCAGCGCCAGTTCCGGGGGGGCGTGGGCTCGGCTGGCCCAGCACTCGGAGCAGCAGGCCTGCCCGCAAGCCCCGGGCAGTGAGGGGCTTAGCACCTGCGCCAGCAGCTGCTGTGCTCGATTTTTTGCCGGGCCTTAGCTGCCTCCCCGCGGGGAAGGGCTTGGGACCTGCATCCCGCCATGCCTCAGTCTCCCCGCCCCGCCTCCCCGCGGTGGGCGCCTGCGCAGCCTGAGCCTCCCCGACGAGCGCCGCCCCCTGCTCCACTGCGCCCGGTCCCATCGACCGCCCAAGGGCTGAGGAGTGCAGGGCCGCGGCGCGGGACTGGCAGGCAGCTCCACCTGCGGACCAGTGCGAGATCCACTGAGTGAAGCCAGCTGGGCTCCTGAGTCTAGTGGGGACTTGGAGAATCTTTATGTCTAGCTAAGGGATTGTGAATGCACCAATCGGCACTCTGTAACTAGCTCAAGGTTTGTAAATGCACCAATCAGCACTCTGTGTCTAGCTCAGGGTTTGTAAATACACCAGTGGACACTCTGTATCTAGCTAATCTAGTGGGGACTTGGAGAATTTTTGTGTCTAGCTCAGGGATTGTAAATGCACCAATCAGTACCCTGTGAAAACAGACCAATGGGCTCTCTGTAAAATGGACTAATCAGCAGGGCGTGGGTGGGGCCAGATAAGAGAATAAAAGCAGGCTGCCTGAGCCAGCAGTGGCACCCCCTCCGGTCACCTTCCACACCGTGGAAGCTTTGTTCTTTCACTCTTTGCAATAAATCTTGCTGCTGCTCACTCTTTGGGTCCACACTGCCTTTATGAGCTGTAACACTCACGGCAAAGGTCTGCAGCTTCACTCCTGAAGCCAGTGAGACCACGAACCCACTGGGAGGAACGAACAACTCCAGATGCGCCGCCTTAAGAGCTGCCTTTATGAGCTGTAACACTCACCACGAAGGTCTGCAGCTTCACTCCTGATCCAGCGAGACCACAAACCCACCAGAAGGAAGAAACTCCGAACACAGCCGAAGGTCAGAAGGAAAAAACTCCGGACACGCCGCCTTTAAGAACTGTAACACTCACCGCGAGGGTCCGCGGCTTCATTGTTGAAGTCAGTGAGACCAAGAACCCACCAATTCCGGACACACTGGCACTATTCTAACCAACATACCTGTGTTAGTATGTTTGCATTGCTATAAAGGAATACCTAAGATTGTGTAATTAATAAAGAAAAGTTTATTTGGCTCATGGTTTTATAGGCTATACATAAAGCATAGTACAGGAATCTGCTTCCTGAGGTGAGTCTTCAAGAAGCTTATAATACTGGTGGAAGGTGAAGGGGAGTCAGTGTCACACGGCAAGAGAGAGACGAAAAGAGTGAGAGGGAGGAAGTGCCAAGCTCTTTTAAACAACCAGATCTCTTGTCAACTCACATGATGAGAACTCACTCATTACCATGAGGACAACATCAAGCCATTTATGAAAGATCTGCTCCCATGACCCAAACATCTCCCACTAGTCCCCACCACCATCATTGGAAATCACATTTCAACATTAGATTTGGAGGAGACATACATTCAAAGTATATATATATATATATATATATATATATATATCTCAATGTCAAACAACTTTAGAGACACCCAGTTGTAAATTAGAACTATTCTTTTATGGGGGCCTTAATTCTATTTCTTGGAATTCCAGAGTTAAAATCTGAAGAGATTAGCTAGTTCATTTCCATAGCTTTCATACAGATAATCTGCTAACTATACCAGGCGAAGAATATTTATTCTATTATCTCTTCAAAGTTTTCAAGAAAGTCATCCAGAAATTCCTTCATCCTTAATTTAATTTGCAATTAGCCCTTTGTGGAGAATAAAAAGTGTTCAACACCCCTTAGAAAAAACCAAAGCATCAGATTCTGGGAAAATAGTGGTGCTGGTGGTAGCATAGTTTTTGGATCTTCCTGAATCCCATAGGTAAACTTCCAAATTATCAGTAAGAGAGAACTTAGGAAATATTGTTCCCAGGGCCTCTTCCTAAATAATTTACAAGAGAACAAGTATCAGGCAATCAAAATAACCAGACAGATAGAAACATAAAGACTGGTAGTGAGAACTAAATATATACCCATATGAAAAATTAAGACAAAATGAGAGTTAAAAGGAAGCAATTGTAGTACAATATGGCTGTGTCCTCTGACAATATAGCTATAGTACAACTTTAATAGAAGAATGTTACAGATTGCATTTATGGGTTTTTATCTCTTATTTTTCAGTAATCATAATTAATAGTAGTAGCAGTAGTATTGTTATTATGAGACAGCTTAATGAGTAGTGTGGGATAAAGCAAATGAGCAAAAATAGGTTATTATATTTATATTATCCATTGTGTCTTGAAGACCCAGAATTGTTGATATGAAAGAAAGGAGTTAGAGGTTTAATGCAGAAAAAATGAGTTTAAGAATCATAGTCCTCAATTTAAATTTAGTTCGAGAATTTCAAATTATGGATTATGAATTCAAGAAAAAAAATGTTACCCGAGGTGGATAGGGAACTAATTCATTATCTTGAAAACTTGTTAAATCAATTTTTAACAATAATTACTTTTTTTCCATTTATATATTATCTGTGTCAAAACAAATATTACATGAGTGGAAATGTCTCTGTGTGAAACTATTCCAGTTAATAAATTAAAAACATAGATTATCAATATTTTATACCCATCAATGAATAAAATAATGAAACTGAACATTCTATGCTTCTTAGTTAAGAGTATTATATGACCATTTATAGCCTTGCCAAAGGGATCATATCTGAATGTGATGAAACCTGTGAATCCAGCTGCCAATTTGTAGAAAACACAAAGATTAGAGGAAACTTTTGAAGTGTTTCACAATTTTGAATAAAGCAAAATCCAGGTTAAATGGTCTAAGTCTTTCAGCAGATAAATTATGAGGAAAAGAAAGGGATGGATGGGGAACTTCAGTGATGTAAGTGTGAGAAAATGAAAGCAATATGTTTTTCTAAAAGTCAAGGTAATGATTACTTTTTGGAGGGAAAAAGGAGAGGGTTATAATATGGATAAGATACCTGAAGGGGCTTCTTGAGTGGCTGACAAAAGTTCTATTGTTTGACCTGGCTAGTGCTTACAATGGTGTTTGCCTCATGATAAGGTAAGCTATAAATTAGTTTCATATAGTATTCTGCATCTATATTTTATTTTTACAAAAAAAAAAGCAAAAAAACCCTTATATTTTTGGAGAATTCTCTTTTTCTTTTATGTTTAACAATCCTAATTGTTGTAACATATATTTATGAAAGCTCTTTTCCCATTCATTATATTTTCTTGGTCTTACAATTCCCAGATTCTTCCACATCAATTTTCAAATACAGAGATTACAACTGTATATGTTTATAGTCCAGCTAATATGAATACAACAGGACAAGAAATTTCCCACCTATCTTTACCTACTTTTTCTACTACCTGCTTCAGAACTATTCAAAGTGTGATTTATAGCGCATGTTGATTCACAAATCATTGCTAGTTTACAAAGAGATGAGTACAGAAGTTGAGAGTGCGTATTCAGAAATTATAGCCATTTGACAAAATTATGTTATACCTGGTCAATCTATTAAGATATTTGGGTTTATATTTGGAATGTTTTTGCGACTTTTCGCTCTTTTTTTTCCTAGGGTTATGTCAAAAGGATCTAGAAGTCAGTATTTTTTCAATAATTCATTTTATTACATTTTACAAATGTACTTTTAGACAACAGGTTGCCAACAAAAACACCCTGTTTTTTCATTGCAGATAATTGAGAAGCACTCCTTTAGAGGTTCTACTTATGTGGTATTTATTTCTACTATGCCAGACTTGAGAGAATTCAAATGGTTATTTGCCCCAGATGAAGGCTGTCTTAGTCCATTTATGATGCCTATAACAAAATGCTTGAGACTAGGTAATTTATAAAGAACAGAAATTTTGTTTCTAACAGTTCCGGAGGCCAGAAAGTCCGAGATCAATGTGCCAGCAGGTTTGGTGTCTGATGAAGAAAGTTCTCTGCTTTCAAGATGTTGCCTTGTTGCTGCAGCCTCCAGAGGGGACAAACACTCTGTCCTCATATGGCAGAAGAAATGGAAGGACAAAAAGCGACTAAGCTAGTTTCCACCAGCCCTTTTATGAAGCACTGATCCATTCATGATGGCAGAGTCCTCATGGTTAACATTTTCAAAAAGACACCACCTCTTAATACTACCACAATGAGGATTAAATTTCAACATGAATTTTGGAGAAAACACCTTCAAACCATAGCAAAAGCAAATATCTGTCTTATCTTTTTGCAATCTAACCATAATTATGCTAGGAAAATTAAGAGAAATTTCTTGTCAATTACTGGTTAAAGAAAAATACATTATTTTAGCATGGACGATTTAAACACTGCCATATCTGAAAAAGAATAAGAATGCTCAAAATATGTCATGATGAAGTTAATGCACTCTTAGTTCCATGGCTCTTTAAATGTTTTTAATATGCATGCTGAAGGTATTTATACAGAAGAAAGAAAGACAAGAAAGCCATTTTTATGTTAACATTAATATAATGCCTCTAGCCAATTTGTGGATTTTTTTCTGATTTAAAAGAAAAATATTTCATTGCACAAATAGTAGAATATGCAGATTAACTAAGGAAAAATTAATATTACATAAACCTACCCCTTAAAGGTAATCACTCTTAATATGTTTTGTGCATGTACTTCCAATCTCAATCTCAATCTCTCTCACCCATCTATCTCCACACACACACACACACACACACACACATAACCCACATGAATATACATATAAAATTCTCACATATCATTTTTTAAATATGAGGATTATATTTTAAAAAATAATTTCTTATTCCCAATAGGCAACTCTTCTTTAATTATTCATCCTATGTACAGTCTCAGTTTTCACCAAGTGACTTTACTTGCATAAAAGCCTTGTTAAGAAGTGTGAACTTTATTAAAAATTTTGTAGAGGAGCTAGGAGAGAGAATTTATATCACATCCCTAAATTCCCCTGCGTCCCTGACTACTACACCCAATGATCACTTACATAGAGAAAACAATATAAAATTTGTTTCATATGTTTTTGTTTTTTAAAGTTTCTTCTTGGTCAAGCTTAGAACAGGTATATTTGATTTTTCTTCCTATACTTCCTTACTAGCTCATTTCTACCCCTCCGGGATTTTCCCAACATAATTTCACCTGCTGTACCATGTGCTTTGCAGAATAATTAAATTATGTCTTACCTGCTACCTGCTACCACAGTTTTCATGATCATTTCCATCAAGGTGCTCAGCAAAGCAAAGGTCCTCCAGTAAACAGGATTCAGCATTTTCCTAAAGGCGATACAATTTAGAAATAGTGTTTATTATTATGCTGTTTTTTCATTGAGAACCTTAGCATTTCCATAGATTCATATAATTTTGGCCACATTATCCCTAATTCCTAAATATTCAGTCTTTAGATGTACCATAATTTATTTAACTAAGTTCTCATAGTAGGTAATTTTTTAATAAATTGCTTTATTTTGAAATAGTTTGCACTGAACATACCTTAGAAAAATACTGGAGGCTATTAATTACTGCCTTGATTTCAGAACTTGTTATTGATCTATTCAGGGATTCAACTTCTTCCTGGTTTAGACTTGGGAGGGTGTCTGTGTCCAAGAATTTATCAATTTCTTCTATATTTTATAGTTTATTTGTGTAGAGGTATTTATAGTATTCTCTGATTGTAGTTTGTATTTCTGTGGGATCAGTGGTGATATCTCATTTATCATTTTTTATTGCATCTATTTGATTCTTCTCTCTTTTCTTCTTTATTAGTCTGGTTAGTGGTCTATCTATTTTGTTGATCTTTTCAAAAAACCAGCTCCTGGATTCATTGATTTTTTGAAGGGTTTTCCATGTCTCTATCTCCTTCAGTTCTGCTCTGATCTTAGTTATTTCGTGTCTTCGGTTAGCTTTTGAATTTGTTTGCTCTTGCTTCTCTAGTTCTTTAAATTTGGTGTTATGGTGTTGATTTTAGATCTTTCCTGCTTTCTCTTGTGGGCATTTAGTTCAATTATTAAATGCCTTGTGGTAGTCTTTTTTGTGTTAAATATGCTTGGTGTTCTATACCTTTTTTGAATTCAGATATGGATATCTTTCTCTAGGTTTAGGAAGTTCTCTGTTATTATCTCTGAATAAACCTTCTACCTCTGTTTCTTTCTACACTTCCTCTTTAAGGCCAATAACTCTTAGATTTGCCCTTTTGAAGCTGTTTTCTAGATGCTATATGCATGCTTCATTATTTGTTTATTATTTTTTCTTATGTCTCCTCTGAATTTGTATTTTGAAATAGCCTGTCTCTAAATTCAATAATTCTTTCCTCTGCTTAATCAGTTCTCCTACTAAAGGACTCTAGTCTATTCTTCACTATGCCAGTTAAATATTTCAGCTCCAGAAATTCTGCTTGATTCTTTTTAATTATTTCAATCTTTTATTAAGTTTATCTGATAGAATTCTGAATTCCTTCTCTGTGTCATCTTGAATTTCTTTGAACTTCCTCAATTCAGATATTTTGAATTCTCCATCTGAAAGGTCATATATCTCTGTTTCTCCAGGGTTGGTCCCTGGTGCTTTGCTTAGTTCACTTGATGAAGTCACATTATCCTGGATGGTGTTGACGTCAGCAACACCATCCAGGATAATGTGTTTGGGCATTGAAGAGTTAATTATTTATTGTAATCTTCACTGTCGGCTTGTTTGTACCCATCCTTCTGGAAGGCTTTCCAGATATTTGAAAGAACTTGGGTGTGGCGATCTAAGGTGTATCTGCTTTAGGGGGCACCCCAAGCCAAGTAATGCTGTGATTCTTTCAGATTCATAGAGGTACCACCTTGACAATCTTGGACAATATCCAGGAGAATTCTCTGGAATACTGATCAGAGACTCTTGTTTTTTTCCCCTTACTTTTTTCAAATAATTAAAGTATCTCACTTTCTGTTCTGAGCCACCTAAGACTAAGGGTTAAGTGACACAAACACTCCTCTGGCCACCACCACTATGACTGCACTGAGCCAGACCTAAAGCCAGCACAGCATTGAGTCTAGCCCAATGCCTGCTGTAACCACTCCCTGGCTACTGCCTATGTTAGCTCAAGCCCTGCAGCTCTACAATCAGCAGGTGGCAAAGCCAGGCAGGCCTGTGTTCTTCTCTTCAGGGCAGTAAGAGTTCTAGGTTACAGTTGGGTTCAGAGGTGCCACCCGGGGTCAGAAATTAGAGTCAAAAACCTTAGAAGTCTACCTGGTGTTTTACTGTTCTGTGGCTGAGTTGGCACTGAAACTACATGATGCAATCCTTCCAACTCTTCCTTCCCCTTTTCAAAGTCTGAGAAGACTTATCCCATAGCCACTGCCACCATAGGCCACGGGGAGTTCTGCCAGACTACTGCCCATATTCTCCTAAGGTCCAAGGGCTCTAAAGTCAGCTTGTGGTAAATGCTGCCTGGCCTGGGGCTTGCCATTCAGGGATGTGAGCTCCCCTCTGGTCCAAGGCAGGTCGAGCGATGCCATCCAAGAGTAAAGCCCTGAAATCAGGGACCCTGAAAGCCTACTTGTTGCTCTACCCTCCTCTGGCCATACTGGTACCAGAGTTGCAAGGCAAAGTACCCTTTACTTTTCTCTCTGCTTTTCTCAAGCAGGTACAATTTTGCTCTGTAGCCACCGCAGCTGGCAATGTTCTGAATCTCACATTAATCCAGCAAGTCTGAGGCTCACTGAAGGCCCGTGATGTAGTACCTGGACATCGCTGCTGATTGTTCAGGACCCAAGGACTCCTGAGTTAGCAGGTGATAAATGCTAGGTTATTCCCTTCAAGGCAGAGTTCCCTTCCTGCTCAGAATGTGTCTAAAAATCTCATGTGGGAGCTAGGGCCTGGAACAGGGGCCTCACAACTGAACAGCCCCCTATTCTGCTGTGGCTGAGCTGGTATCTTGGATGTAAGAAAAAGTTCTTTCCATGCTTCCCTCTCCTTTATGCAGAAAGAAGGGGTCTCTTTTGGAGCTGTGAGCTCTGAATTACGGGGTTAGTGGAGTGGTGATGCCAGCACTCCCTTGGCTGCTCCAGCTGGTTTCTCAGTATGTCATGTGCGCCCCCACCCATGCCACCGTCTCTGGGCCAAATTCCGCACTAAGACTCATCTAAGATTTGCAGACTTTATGGCCCAGATTGCCTTTCAGGTTTACTTGGAGACACAGAGTGCTGTAGCCCTCTGTGGTGAGGTTTGCAGGCACTCAAGTTCAGTCCACTGTGATTGGTGATTCCCCTCTGGCTAGGGCTGCTTTAAATGCTCCCTCTGTGATCAGGCATCAGCTGCATTTGGTCCAATTTTCCTTTCTGTTCTGATATGACAGCATTGAGTTCAATGTCTCACAATTTCTGTGTTCTTCCTCCTCCCGCACCCAGAGAGGCTCTCTGCACCAGCATGCCACTGTGTGTGTGTGGGGGGGGGGGTGGCGGGGAGGGGGTGGTGATATAAGTAATTCAAGACTGTTTTTTTTTCTGTTTTCAGTGCCTCTTTCAGGAATACATAATTAAAACCAGGTACTACGAGGGCTCACCTGATTTTTGGTTCCTATGAGGGTGCTTTTTCTGTATAGACAGTTGTTAAATTGATGTCATTGCAGGGATGATGATTGGTGCAGCATTCTATTCTGTCATCTGGCGCCATCTCCCATTTCTTTTATACAGAGTGCTCTATTCTATTTTATCAGAAAATGTCTATGAGCTTTCATTGTTACAACAAATACTATACACTGTTTGTGAGACAGATATAGTAATGAGCAAGACAGACTCATGCTTTCTGTCATTGAGTTTCCAGTCTATTGCAAAAGAAAGAGGTAAACGGTCATTACAACTAAGTCATGTGAATGTGGGAGAAGAGATTCCTGTAAGATCACATAACATAGCCACCTAAATCAGCATGGTGAGGTATTAGAAGCCTCCTGAGTAAATAATATCTAAGCTAATCACCACTTTGTATCAAGTATGATAGATTGCTCAATCATGCAGGACTGACTTAGAGGAAATCACTTAAATTACTGTGTCTAAGGATAGTTTGGGTGGGGGTATTTCTTTTTCATTTCTGGTGCATAAATAAAAACAAACTATAGTTTAAAATAACAAAAATTTATTTACTCATAATTCTGTAGGTTGACAATTTGAGCTGTATTCAGCTAAATCAGCTTATCTCTGCCCCTTATGGTCTCCACTGGTCTTACACATAGGATTGATGCCTTATCTGGGAGGCTGGAAAGTCTGGTATAACTGATATTGTTGGATAAGTGTGCCTCTCTCTTCACATGGTCACTCATCCTAAAAGAGGCTTACCATGATTTTCACATGGCAACAGTGTTCCAACAGAGTGAAAGTGAAAACTGCAAGCTTCTTGAGACCTTGCATAATCTCATCTTTTTCTCATTCAATTGGTGAAAGCGAGTCACAAGGGCAGCACAGATCCAAAGGGTAGAAAATAGACTCCACTACTTATAGGAATAGCTAAAAATATTTGCTGTTTGTGAGCTATTTCATTGAGAAAGGAAAAACTATGTATCTATAAACTTGTGTTTGAATGTTTCAGTTTTCTCAAGGACAGTCAACTGACTTAAAAAAATAGCCTCATGAAAGCTCTTGGTGCTGCTTGGCAATCTGACTTCAGTTCCCTAATTTGTTCACTCCTCCACTCACCTGGATGACTGTTTCACACTTTCTTCTCTCCCCATAAATTTTCTTATCTTCATTTCCAGTATTTATCACCTGCTGGTGAACTTGTTTCCTAATCCACACACATAAACACACACACACACACACACACACACACAGTTCTACTGCCACTATTCATTTACTCCAAATGACTGTACTATATCTGCTGTATTTCCACCTTTCACAATGTATAAAATGTCTCTACTTTTATAAAAAGTAAAATATTCAACTTATGAATAAGATCTTATCCTCTACTGCCTAATCAGGGACATTGGTCAGTCCTCAGTCTTCATCTTAATCTATCAGCAGCGTGTGATAAAGTTGATTCATCCCTTCTCCAGAAACATTTTTGTAATTCATAAAACCTCACTCTCATTATGGTTTTCTTTCTACATTTCTGTCATCTTTAGCTCAGTTTCCTTTACTGATTTCCCCTCCTTGCCAACATCATGTTAAAATACCCTGGTATCACTCCTTGAACATTTTATTTTCTTAAAACCCACACACTGCCTTGGGGATCTCATCCAGTCTCAGTGATTTAAATATTTTCCATACTTTGATAATCATCAAATGTATAAATCCAATCGATAATTATTTGAAGATAAAATTCTATATCTTTAGACTCATATATCATACATGAATACCTGATAGATACCTTAAACATAACATGTTTCCTCCCCCCAAAAAATGCTTCTAGTGTTTCCCTCAAACCTACTATTTTCATATACTTACCTATTTTTTAAAATGCCAATCCTATTTTCCCACTTGCTCAAAAGGAATTCTTAGAGGAATCCCTGACTACCCTTTCTCTTATACCTCCCATCTAATCAGTGAGAAAATTATTTTGACTCTGTCTTTAAAATACATTCAGAATTTGTTGAATTTCTATTACTTATGTTGCTACAATTTTTGGTCAAATAACCATAATTTATTACCTATATTTCTACAATAAATTTTAAACTACAAAATCTACTTCCACACTTGCTGCCCTTTGGTCTGTTCTTAACACAGAAGCTACAGTGATCCTTTACAAATGGAAGTTAGGATTTCTGGCTTTGCCTGTTTATAGAAAGTTGGAAGGAGAATCATTCCCAAAGTAAAGAACACAAAATAAAACAGAAAATCTAAAAAATAATAACATTTCTTGAGCTCATCAAAAAACTGAAGTAAACCTAAGGAAAAGAAAGGTATCTTTCAGGAAATACTAAAATCACATATTTGTTTACCAGCAGCAGAGCATGGAAGAAAGATAGCACTGCTATAGAAATAGGGGAGAATATTTAAAATATACTTTTACACTTATTTCTAAAGGCTTAGTGTAGGTTAGTATTACAGTATAGAAATTCTGGAAGCTGGAGATGTAGGGCAGTTTGCACCCACTTCCTGTCTGTTATTCATGAAACTTACAGTGCCCTCATGAAAAGTACGGGGCCTAGAGTGGGATAATAGACAGAACTACTCTCATTGCTACAAGCCTGGAGGAAAATATCAGTGTCAGTTGAGGAAAGTCAAGACACCCTGCTTAGATCTTTATCCACTATGTTTCTACAGAACATAAGTCTCAAGTCACTGTAGAAAGGATAGTAAAATCTGTCTCCCCTAGGACACATTTGAAGTTCTATTACTGGATAAAGGAAAAAAGAAAACAAAATAGACATAAAAATTTTCTATCCCTGCAAAGAGGTGCAGGAAATCATCCTGAGCTTAGACCATTACACATCCACTTTTACTAAAGGAAAGACAAAAACAGAACTCCGTTAAAGACACAAGGCAGGGTTTCACTGTTGTAGATACGAAGTATCATTGAGAAAATACCACTCCCAAAAATCAGGGATACAGGCCCGCGTAGGTCTGACAATGAACCAGGATAACAGGGAAACCTCCAACAACTTCTGCCCAATACACCAGCAAACACTGCATAACATGCAGTAACACACTACCTCTGGGGGATTAAGCAAGAGTGCAGAGAGATTGCTGCTCTCTGAGGCTCTGGCTCACAGGTAAAGGCTAAAACTGTTGATGGAAATGGAAAAGTGAGAAAAAATTTTAAGTAACCAATTTTTTTATCCTAAGCACAATGCAAAACTAGAGGCATTTAAAGAGTTTAGTGCACCACAGGTAAACAATAAAACAGAAATGCAGTTCAGCTCCTGACTAGATTGATTCAATCACATAACAGTAAAGACTTAGCGACAATAGAAGCAAAAGAAATGTCCAAATTTCCAAGAACAAGAAATATTTACCTCTGAATTCACTGTTGTATACATAATGTCCATCATTAATAAAAAAATGAGTCACATGATAAGGAAAAAACATTATGAGAAACAAAATTATCAATAAGACTGATTTGGCTCAAAAGGTGGTATTAGAAGAGAAGACTTTTAAAATAACTGATTAACAAGTTGAAGGCTATATATGGAAAATAATTACAGCATGCATAAACAGATGGGCAATTTCAGCAAAGAGATGTAAAATATGAAAAAGGAATCAAATGGAAATGCTTAAAACAGAAACATAATATTAAAGATAAAGCATATGTTTGACGGGCTTATCAATAAACTTGATAAAGCAGAAGAAACACCAAACTTTAAGATGGGTCAATAGAAATTATCCATAGCAAAACACACAAAAGGGAATAAGACGTCCAGGATATCAAACATTAGGACAATATCAATTAAGTTATGTGTAATTGGATTCCAAGAAAAAAGAGAGAATTAAGCAGAAGAAATATTTGAGAAGACTACAACTGAAAACTTTCCAAAAGTAATGAAAAACATACCACTCCAAGAATGTCAGATAACAGCAAGCATAATAAATGCCCCAACCACACAAACCCTGTCTTTCTTTCTCATACACACATGCACACTCACATGCAAAAATACACAGATATACATAATATTTAAACTGCTGAAAATAAAAAAAAAAGCTTTCGAGATATCAGAAGGTGAGAGATCACATCACTACAGAAGAACAAATATAAGAATAACATCAGGTTTCTTTCTTGTCATAAACTACAAAAAATAGTCAAAAGAGTGGTATCATTACAATACTCAAAGAGAAAAATAACCAACAAGTCTGTATTCAATAAAAATGTTTCAAAAATGCAGAAATAGACATTTTCAAGGAATCTAAAGTGAAAATCACTCATTGTAGACAGAATTGCACTTTAAAAGATGTTAAATAAAGTTATTCGAAGGAGATATAATACCAGAAAGACACTTGGATCCTTAGAAAGAAAGGAAGACTGCTGGAAATGGTAAATATTAAGGTCAATATAAAATTAATTTTAAGTTGTTTTTAATCACTCTAAAGATAATTCATTACTAAGCACAAAAATAGTGACAATATAATGTGTGTTTATACAAAATGTAAAATTAAAATAAATGAGAAAAAATCACAAAACATAGAAAGGAGAAAGAGGGACTACATGTATTGTTGCAAATTTCAGATACTATATATAAAGCAGTACATTATTTGAAGGTAGATTGTGATTAAATAAAGATGTATGTCAGGAACTTTAGAGTAACCAATAATAATTTAAAGATTTTTAAACTTAAACAACATTTAAGATATAAAATTTATATCATTTAAGATATAAATAACATTTAAGATATAAAATTGAATATAATGAGATAAAATTGAATTATAATAGTGACTTAATATAAAGAGTAAGAAAAAAGAATAAAAAATGATTAGAAAAATGACAAATTTTAAACCAATCATATCTACAGTTATATTAAATATTAATGGCCTATGTATACTAGGTAAATACAGAGATTGCCAGACTGAACAGACAAGAGTCAACAATATGCTGTTTACAACAAATTGACTTTAAAACAAAAGCATAATTAGGATAAAAGTAAAAGGATGAAATATTCTGGCAAACAAACTCTAATCCAAAGAAAATTCAGTTGAATTTATTGATATCGAAAAACATAGGTTTCAGAAGATATATTATCAGGAATAAAAAAAGGACGTTACACAATGATAAAGTCATTCAGTTTATCAAGAAGATGCAAAAAATATGAATTATCGATACACATAAAAATACAGTTTAAAAGTACACGAAGCAAAAGAAAATGTTGAATGAAAAGATAAAAATATCAAAACATATATGGAATGGGAGCATCAAAACTTTCAGTAATTAAAAAAACAAGTAGACAGAAAATCAAGAAAGATATATAAAACATGAGAAACACTTTCTATTTTATTTTATATTATTTTATTTTAAGTTCTGGGATACATGTGCAGAATGTGCAGGTTTGTTACACAGGTAAATGTGTGTCATGGTAGTTTGTTGCACCTATCAACCCATCACCTACGTATTAAGGCCAGCATGCATTAGCTATTTATCCTGATGGTCTTCCTCCCCCGATCTCCAACCAACAGTCCCTAGTGCACGTTGTTCCCCTCCTTGTGTCCATGTGTTCTCGTTGTTCATCTCCCACTTATAAGTGAGAATATTTGGTGTTTGGTTTTCTATTCCTGTGTTAGTTTGCTGAGAATAATGGCTACCAGCTCCATCCATGTCCTTGCAAAGGATATGATCTCATTCCTTTTTATGGCCGCGTAGTATTCTATAGTGTGTATGTACCACATTTTCTTTATCCAATCTATGATTGATGAGTATTTGGGTTGATTTCATGATTTTGCTATTGTGAATAGTGCTGAAATGGACATATGCATGCATGTATCTTTATAACAGAATGATTTATTCCTTTGGACATATACCCAGTAATAAGATTGCTGGGTCAAATGGTATTTCTGGTTCTAGAACTTTGAGGAATCACCACACTGTCTTCCACAGTGGTTGAACTAATTTACATTCCCACCAACAGTATAAAAGGTGGGAATTTACATTCTGCATAACCTCACCAGAACCTGTTGTTTCTTGATTTTTTAATAACCACCATTCTGACTGATGTGAGATGGTATCTCATTGTGGTTTTGATTTGTATTTCTCTAACAGTGCAGTTGAGCTTTTTCTCATATGTTTGTTGGCCACATTAATGTCTTCTTTGACAAGAGTCTATTCATGTCCTTTGCCCACTTTTTAATGGGGTTTTTTAAATGTAAATTTGTTAAAGTTCTTTGCAGATTCTGGATATTGGAACTTTGTCATATGGATAAATTGTAAAAATCTTCCCCCATTCTCTAGGTTGTCTGTTCACTCTGATGATAGTTTCCTTTGCTGTGCAGAAGCTCTTCAGCTTAACTAGGTCCCATTTTTCAAGTTTTTCTTTTTTGGCAATTGCTTTTGAAATTTCTGTCATAAAATCCTCGCCTGTGCCTATATCCTGAATGATATTGCCTAGATTTTCTATTAGGGGTTTTATTTTGAGTTTTACATTTAAGTCTTTAATCCATCTTGAGTTAATTTTTGTATAAGGTGTAAGGAAGGGGTCCAGTTTCAATTTTCTGCATATGGCTAGCCAGTTCTCCCAGCACCATTTATTAAATAGAAAATCCTTCCCCCATTGCTTGTTTTGATTTGTCGAAGATCAGATGGATGTAGATGTGCAGTCTTATTTCTGAGTTCTGTTTTCTGTTCCATTGGTCTATGTGTCTGTTTTCGTGCCAGTAACATGTCTGGGTTACTGTAGCCTTGTAGTATAGTTTGAAGTTGGGTAGCACAATGCCTCCAGCTTTGTTCTTTTTGCTTGGGATTTTCTTTTCTATACAAGCCCTTTTTGGGTTACATATGACTTTTAAAGTAGATTTTACTAATTCTCTGAGGAATGTCAATGGTAAATTAATGGGAGTGGCATTTAATCTATAAATTATTTTGGGCAGTATGGCCATTTTCATGATATTGATTCTTCCTATACATGAGCATGGAATACTTTTCCATTTGTTTGTGTTCCCTCTTATTTCCTTGAGGAGTGGTTTGTAGTTCTCCTTGAAGTGGTCCTTTACTTCCCTTGTTAGCTGTATTTGTAAATATCTTATAGGAACGCTGCGATTTTTGCATATTGATATTGTATTCTGAGACTTTGCTGAAGTTGCTTATCAGCTGAAGAAACTTTTGGGCTGAGATGATGGGATTTCTAGATATAAACTCATGTTATATGCAAAAAGAGACAGTTTGACTTTCACTCTTCCTATTAGAATATGCTTTATTTCTTTATCTTGCCTGTTTGCCCTGGCCAGAATGACCAATGCTACGTTGATAGGAGTGGTAAGAGAGAGCATCCTTGTCTTGTGCTGGTTTTCAAGGGAAATGCTTCCAGCTTTTTCCCAGTAAGTATGATATTGGCTGTGGGCTTGTCATAAAAGGCTCTTATTATTTTAAGGTATGTTCCATCAATACCTAGTTTACTGAGAGTTTTTAATATGAAGGGATGTTGAATTTTATTGCAGGATTTTTCTATGTCTATTGAGGTAATAATGTGGCTTTTGTATTTAGTTCTGTTTATGTGATGAAGTACATTTATTGATTTGCATATGTTTAACCAGCCTTGTATCCTGACGATGAAATCCACTTGATCATGGTGGATAAGCTTTTTGATGTGCCACTGGATTCAGTTTGCCAGTATTTTATTGAGGATTTTTGCACTGATGTGAATCAGGGATATTGGCCTGAAGTTTTCTTTTTTGTTGTTGTTATGTCTCTGCCAGGTTTTGGTATCAGGATGATGCTGGCCTCATAGAATGAGTTAGGGAGGAGTCCTTCCTTTTCAATTGTTTGGAATAGTTTCAGAAAAAAGCAGTACCAGCTCCTCTTTGTACCTGTAGTAGAATTGAGCTGTAAATCTATCTTGTCCTGGTCTTTTCTTGGTTGGTAGGCTATTTATTGCTGCCTCAATTTTGGAATTTGTTATTGGTGTATTCAAGGATTCAACTTCTTTCTGGTTCAGTCTTAGGAGGGTGTATGTGTACAGGAATTTATCCATTTCTTCTAGATTTTCCAGATTATTTTTATTTTTTTGTTGTTGTTGTTTTAAGGAGTGGAGAGTTTAATAGGCAAGAAAGAAGGAAGAAGCTCCCCTGTACAGAGACAAAGGGAGGAGGGCTCCAAACCAAGTGAGGAAACCTCGTGTGCAGTGGAAAAGTGGCTGCTTATATGAGGAGTCTGGTGGAGGTGGTGTCTGATTTGCATAAGGGTCAGAGGATCGGTTTGACCAGGCACTTGATTTATGTAGCCTGTGAAAAAACTGGCCCTCCCACCCTAGCCTTTCAATATGCAAATATAGGGCACCATGATGTTTGATACACATGGGGATATGTGTGGGCAGCCATGTTGCCAGGCACATGTGGGGGCAAGGGCAAGAAGAAGATGGTGGGAATCGCCATGTTTGTGTGGACCCAGTTTCTAATGGCCAGCATTTGCATATCAAAGCTTGGCAGTCTGGCTCTAAGAGTTGGGGCTTTCCTGCTAGACAAGAAACATTTCTGGAGCTGCTTTAAAATAAACAAAAAGTTCCCAAGGACCCCTTTTCCTCTCTATCTGCCTAAAATAATTTCTCAATGACTCCTATAACATTCCCCCCTGTGGAACATAGAAGTATTTATAGTATTCTGTGATGGCTGTTTGTATTTCTGTGGGGTCAGTGGTAATTTCTCCTTTATTGTTTTTATTGTGTCTATTTGATTCTTCTCTCTTTTCATCTTTATTAGTCTAGCTAGCAATCTATTGATTTTATTAATTTAAAAAATAGCTCCTTGATTTGTTGATTTTTTGAAGGGATTTTTGTGTCTCTGTCTCCTTCAGCTCCATTCTGATATTGATTATTTTTTGTCTTCTGCTAGCTTCTGGGTTTGTTTGATGAGCAGCACTTTAAACCAATTTGACTGAATTGACATTTATAGAACACTTCACCCCAAAATAGATTTCACGTTCTTTATATGTGGTCATAAAACATAATGATGTTATACCATGTTCTGGGTCATAAAATAAACCTTAGTAAATGGAAAATAACTAAAATCATTCATAGCATGTTATTTGACCAGAAGAGATTTAAACTAGAAATGAATTTAAGCAAAAATCTGGAAAATACTCAAATATTTTTAAGATTAAAAAATACTTTTAAAACTTTCATGGGTCATCTGAGGAACTCAGAGCCCTGCAGAAAAGGTAGATGGGGGTGCTTTTCTGATCTTATCACCCCTGCAAGAGTCTGCTGATTGTCAAACTATTGGGGAGTTTGCGTGCCCTCAAGACCTAGGGCAGTACTGTCAGTGGCAATTTGGAAACTTCTGAGGCACAGGGAACTGGGTGGCCAGCTCACACAGGTAGGCCCACACTCCCCTCACACCTAAAGTGAGATGGTAGGCACCATACTGGTTGTGTACCTGGGGTGGGCCACTGCCCAACCTAGGGACTCTCTGTCCCTCATAAACTGCATTACCAGATCCCCTGCAAACATACCCCACCACCTGTTCTGTCTTTGGTAAGTACAAGATAAGTACAAGATATTAGTGGATCCCTAGGGAGCTGTAAGACCCATAGACGTCTAACTCTTAGTGTGAGCTTTCCCTACGGGAGGGAGAACACAACCTGCCAAAGTCCCCTTGGGGACAAAGAAAACATGGGCATGGCACCAAATGCTGAAGGGGATGGCACTGGTGGCCAGTAATAGACATGGAAAGGGAGTCATCCTGCTCCCCTGTCTACTGTTGTGATTGCAACAGAGGTACCCCCCTCTGGGGGGCACTGCTTATGCACTTGCAGAAAACACTTTGTGTGTGTGTGTGTGTGTGTGTGTGTGTGTGTGTGTGTGTGTGAAGGATCCATCCACCTTGAAAGTGTGTCTGTGCCTACTGGGCTTGCATAAAGGGCAGGGCCCAACTCTCCCTCCCTACACAGAATTCCAGTATCTTGTCAACAGAAGGCAGACAAACAACAGAATTGTCAAATCTGGACAGGGCAAAGAGGCTCTGCCCTAAACCCATTAGTGCATTAGCCACCAGAAGGACTTATTGTGGTTTGCAGCCACATTGTGGCTTGGAGCCAAAGGACAAAGTCTATTCCAACTGGAGGTTGTGACCTCTGTGATAGGGTTGCAATAGAGAAGTAGATGACATTCCTAACTGCTGAGGACAGACTTGGTGCACACACCTGCTGCTTCCCCAGAGATTTCGGTGAACCTCAACATGATCTTCACCTACCAATCTGCCCCCTTGCAGGATGGGTGCTTCCATTCATAATCAGCCTGCCTGGGTGTGAGCTGGCTCTACTCATAAATGTCAGCTAATGGACTGATGTCTGAACTGAACCACCAAACCAAAATCCTGCTGCCACAAAGACATAGTGCTAGTGCAAGAGATAAGCTTTCTGAGAACTCTGCAGTCTCTGCCTCACAAAATATAGTGTGCTGGCTCATGTGTCCAATATGTTACCACAACAAGCAACCTCTGAGAAAGCCACTGCACAGCAGCTGTCCACAACAAATGAATTCATACAGAGCCTTGGTTCCCAGAAAGCACCCAGAAACAAGGCTTAATGATCAAACACAACATACATCACAGTCATACCCTCTAGGGAAAAAAGAATAAAAAATTAAAACACCAAATCCAATCAATAGCAAAATCAAAAGAAGTAACATCCTTCTCAAATGAGAAGAAATCAGTAAAAGAACTCTGCCAGAACAAAACGACTGAGTGTCTGGACAAGCCCAAAAGATCATATTAGTGCTCTGGCTATGGATTCTAACCAAAATAAAAAATCCAAAACGGTAGGTAAATAATTCAAAATAGAGATTGCAAGGAAAGTCAATGAGATCCAAGAGAAAGTTGAAAATTCAAACAAAAAACAGAAAAGCAATTTAGGATATGAATGATGAAATAGTTATAATAAAAAAATTTCTGCAATTAAAAAATTCACTAAAAGAATCTCAAAATACAACTGGAAGCCCTGACAATAGACTAGACAAAACAGAAGAAATAATTTCAGAGTTCAAAGACCAGTCTTTTGAATAAACAGAGCCAGACCCCCAAAAAGCATGAAAAATATATGATTATGTAACGTGACCAAACCTATGAATTACTAGCATAGCTGAGAGAGAAAAAATATAAGCAAGCTGGAAAACATATTAAAGAGAATAATCCAGGAAATTTACTCTAATCTTATTAGAGAGGTCAACATCCAGATACGAGAAATTCAGAGAACATCTGCACGATACTATACAAGATGGCCATCACCAAGGCATACAGTCCTCAGACTATCCAAGGTCAATGTGAAAGAAAAATGATCAAAAGAGCTAGAAAAAAAGGGTTAAATTAACTAAAACAAAAATTCCATCAAAATAAAAATGGAATTATTAGCAGAAATTGAACAGTCCAGAAGAGATTGGGGCCTATTTTCAGCCTTTTTAAAGAAAAAATACCAAGCAATAATTTTATAGACTTCCAAACTAATCTTCATAACATATGGTGAAATAAAGTCTTTCCCAGACAAGCAAAGCTAAGGGAATTCATTCCCACCATACCAGTCCTACAAGAAATGCTCAAAGAAATTTTAAACATGAAAAAAAGACAACATTTGCTACCATAAAAGCACAAGTAATACAAGTTCACAGATCTTGTGTAGCAATCACACAATTGAGACTACACAGCAACAAGCTAACAAAACTGTGGCAGAAATAAACCCTCACATAATAATATTAACCTTGAATATAAACAGCCCTAAATGTGCCACTTAAAAGACATAGATTGGCAAATTGTAATTAAAAAAAAAAAACACCCAACAATCTATTGCCTTCAAGAGACCATCTTACAGGTAATGTCACCCACAGCCTCAAAGCAGAGAGGTAGAGAAAGATCTATCATGTAAATGAGAAACCAAAAAAAGCAATGGTTGATATTCTTTTATCATATAAAACAGACCTTAAATCAAAAAACAGTAAAAAATGACAAAGAGCATTTTATGATGGTAAAGGGCTCAATTCAATGAATTTAACTATAATAAACTCATAAAAATTAAGGTAGGAGTCAAAACATTTCTAAACAAATTAAATAGAAGCACTACAAATGAAAACCTCTGGGATAGAGCAAAAAAGGTATTAAGGGAAAGTTTACAGAACTAATGTTCCATTAGAAAGAGAAAGATCTCAAATTAACAACAAAATGTCATACCTAAAAAACTAGAAAACAAGATCAAACCAAACTCAAAGCTAGCAGAGAAAAGCTGTAATGTGATCAGAGCAGAACTAAATAAAATTGAGACCAAAAGTCATACAAAGGATTAATAAAATGAAAAGTTTATTCTTCAAAAGGATAAATAAAATTGGTAGACAACTAGCTGGATTAACCAAGAAAAAAAGAGAAGATTCAAATAAGCACAATCAGAAATGATAAAGACATTACAACTCTTACCTCAAAAATACAAAATTTCCTCGACTCTATGAGCATCTATATGTGTACAAACTATAAAACCTATAATACATGAATAAATTTATATAAACAGAACCTCCCAAGTTTGAAGAAGAAAAATATTAAATCCTGAACAGAACAATAACTAGTGATGAAATAAAATTAATACAAAATCTACCAACTAAAAAAAGAAAAAGAAAACAGATCAATTCACAGCCAAACCCTACCAGACATACAAAGAGCTGGTACCAGTATTCCTAAAACTATTCCAAAAAATTGAAGAGGATGGATTTCTCCCTCACTAATTCTACAAAACATGTATCATTCTGATATGAAAATCTGGCAAGGACACAACAAGAACAAAAAAAGAAAACAAGAGTCTAACATTCCTGATGAACATAGATGCAAAAATTATCAACAATATACTAGCTAATTAATCCAGCAGTGTGTCAAAAAGTTAATTCACCATAATCTAGTGGATTTTATTCCTGATATTCAGGAATGATTCAGCATACACTAATCAATAAATGTGATTCCCTACATTATATGGTTTGGATTTGTGTCCCCACCCAAATCTCATGTCGAATTGTGATCTCCAATATTGGAAGAAGGGCCTAGTAGGAGGTGATTGGGTCATGGGGGCAGATTTTCCCATTGCTGTTCTTATGACAGTGAGTGAGTTACCACAAAATCTGCTGTTTAAAAGTGTGTAGCACATTCCCCTGCTCTCTTTTCCTCCTGCTCCTGTCATAGAAGACATACCTCCTTCCTCTTCACCTTCTGCCATAATTGTATGTTTCCTGAGGCCTCCCCAGCCATGCTTCCTACATAGCCTGTGGAATTGTGAGCCAAATCAACTTCTTTCTTTATAAATTACCCAGTCTCAGGTAGTTCTTTACAGCAATGTGAGAATGGACTAACACAGTACATAAGAGAACAAAAACAAAAACCACATGGTTATCTCAATAGACGCAGGAAAATCATTCAATAAAATCCAATATCTTTTCATGATAAAAACCCTCAACAAATGGGGCATTCAAAAAGATACCTCAGAATAATAAGAGCCATAAATAACAAACCCACAACCAACATCATGCTGAATGGGGAAAAGTCAAAAACATTTTCCCTAAAAAAATGGAAAAAGACATGGATGCCCACTCTCATCACTCCTGTTCAACACAATACTGAAAGTACTAGCCAGAGCAATCAGGCAAGAGAAAGAAATAAAAGACATCCAAATTGGAAAAGAGAAAGTCGAATTATCTCTGTTCTTTGAAGACAATCCTATAACTAGAAAATTCTAAACATTCCTCCAAAAGACTAGTAGACCTGATAAACTACTTCAGTAAGGTTTTAGGTTACAAAACTAACACACAAAAATCAGTTGCATTTCTACACACCAACAATGCTCAATCTGAGAAACAAATCAGGAGCTCCAACTCATTAACAATAGCCACACGAAAACTACCTAGTAATAGATTCTACCAAGGAGATGAAAGAGCTCTACAAGGAGAATTACAAAACACTGATAAAAAAATGTAGATGGAACAAACAAGTGAAAAAAATCTCATGTTCTTTGATAAAAAGAACCAATATCATTAAAATAACCACACTTCTCAAAGCAATCTGCAAATTCAACACAATTCCCAACATAAATTACCAACATAATTTTTCACAGAATTAGGAAAAATTAATTCTAAAATTTGTATGGTAACAATAAACAGCCCGGATAGCCAAAACAATTCTAAGCAAAATAATAAAGCTAAAGGTATCATATTATCTGTCTTCCTATTAAATAATTTATGACTAAGACCCAAAAAACAAAGGTAACAGAAACAAAAATAGACAAATAGGACTTAAAATAAAAAACCATCTGCCCAGCAAAATAGACAATCACAAGTAAGAAGACAACCTATAGTATGGGAAAAAATATTTGCAAATCATACATCCAGAAAAGGACTAATATTCAGGTTCTATAAAGAACTTAAACAACTTGACAAGACAAAAGTAAATAACCCTGTTAAAAGAAGGGCAAAGAACATGAACAGGCACTTCTCAAAAGAAGACATATCAGCATCCAATGATCACAAAATAATACTCAACATCACTAGTCATAGAAATACAAATTAAGACTACAATAAAGTATGACCTTACACCAGTCAAAATGGCTATTATTAAAGAGTCAGGAGGGCCAAGATAGTGGACTATAAGCAGCTCATGTGTTCCACTCTCATGAAGAGGAAACAAAGTAGCTAGTGAACACTGATCCCGCAAGTCAATCATCTAAGAAACCATGTCAGAATCCATCCAGGCAGCGAGGAGATACAGAGAGCAGAGAGGAGTAAAGCTGGGCAGCAGCACAACTGAAATCAGCATGGAGCCAAAAGTTCCCCAACATGGGGAAAGTGTGAGCGAGTGAGAGCTCCTAGAGGATTCCACTTCCCAGAGCTACTTGTGCAAGCCTGGGAAAAGGAAAATCCCCTGGATACCCCGAGGCCTCTAAATTGACACAGATAGCTGCCCAGAGCTTTTGTGGAGGCAACACTCAAGTCCACGGGGACCTCTACAAGCCTTGAATCCCAGAAGAGACTGGTGCCAGTACCACAGACCCAGTAGAGGACACAGCTGTGGTGCTGGGGAGCAGTAAGATTGTTATTGCTACACCCCACTTTGCCAAACATCTAGATGACATGGTAGGTGACTCCACCCACCCTTGCCACTTATACCCAGACAGGTGATGCCTGCTGGGTCTTTTGGCATGGCAGACCCAATTCTGCCTGAACTTTGTAAGTGGGCACACCCCAGGAAGCACCCAGAATGTGGAGCTGGTGACTCCAGCAACCCCCACCACTTGTAGCTGAGCGGACCATACCGGCTGGGTCTCCAAGCATAGCAAACCTGCTTCTGCCTGAATTCTGTGGGTGAGCCCAGCCCCGTGTTCTCCTGAGAAGCACCCAGACAGTGAACTGGGTGATCCAACTGCTCCTGCTCCTCCTAGCTGGGCAAGACACGCCAGTTGGACTAGTCTTCAAGCTCTGAGATTTTTCTTCTGCTTGATCTATTCTGCTATGGATGCAGACATTTGATGCAGACATTCCAACACATCAGACCCACATTTGCCTGAGCACTGCACGCAGGTGCAGCTCTGTCTTCCCCTGGGAAGCACTCAAATGGCAGTATGTGTGACTCCACCTACCCCTGCTGCTTTCAGTTGAGTGGGACTTGCTGCCTTGGGCAGCACCTAAGCAAGTGGGAGCCCTCACTTGGAACACTGAGAAGGGTGAGATGCCCAGGTTCTTGGGCAGGCAGAGAAGTGGGGTGTGCCTCCCTCTGCAAGGCCAGTCCAAGAAGGATATGTCCTGCCTGACAATCATGACCCCTGCCTGAGGGATCATGCCCAGTGGACAAGAACATCTAACAAAGAAACACAGGCATGTAGCCAGTGATTGAAGGGGACTCCTCCAAGTCTCAGAAGTGAACCTGATGAGGCAGTCATCTCTCCCACCCCACCACCAGGCAGCACTACTGCCAACCATGCCAAAATACAAAAGAGTCCTGTATCTGAGTAAGAGTTTATCTCCTGGTCAAGACTCTTAACCTTCACCTACTGTACTACAGCCCAAAATACAACACCAAAATATTTTACCAGCATACAGCATCTGTAAAAACTAAGGCAAAGATCCAGCCTGAAACAAAGATTCTGTAGTATCCTGACCTCTGAAAACACCCAAAAATGAAATCAACTGATCATACTCAAATTACACCACAGTTAAAGGAATAAAAGCCCTCATGTATGAGAAAGAATTAACACAAGAATTTTTGGCAACTCAAAAAGCCAGTGTGTCCTCTTACCTCCAAAAAGCACACAAATTCCCCCAGAAATGGTTCTTAGCAAGATTGAGATAACTGATATGATGGACATAGGATTCTGAATCTGGATGGCAATGAAGATCATCAAGAGCCAGGAAAAAGATGGAACCCAATAAAAAAAAGCTTAGTAAAACAATCCACGAGTTAAAATAGTCATTTTAAGAAAAAATAAAATTGAAATTCTGGAACTAAAAAATTCTCTTCAAGAATTTCACAATACAATTGCAAGCATCCATAGCAGAATAGGTCAAGCAGAAGAAAAATCTCAGAGCTTGAAGACCAATTCTTTGAATAAACTCAGACAAAAAGAAAGAAAAAATAATTTTAAAAAATAAATGAAACCTTCAAGAAATATGGGAGTATGTAAAGAGACCAAATCTACAACTTGGTGGCGTTCTTGAAAGAGAAGAAAAAAGAATAAGAAACTTGGAAAACATATTTGAGGAAATAGTCCATGAAAATTTTCCCAATTTTGCTAGAGATGAGGACAAACAAATTTAAAAAATAAAGAGAACCTCTGCAAGACATTACATAAGACAACCATCCCCAAGACATATAGCCATCTGATTCACCAAGAACAAAGCACAATAAATAAATCTTAAAGGAAGCTAAAGAGAACATGCGGCGTTTGGTTTTTTGTTCTTGCAATAGTTTGCTGAGAATGATGGTTTCCAGCTTCATCCATGTCCCTACAAAGGACATGATCTCATCCTTTTTTATGGCTGCATAGTATTCTATGGTGTATATGTGCCACATTTTCTTAATCCAGTCTATCATTGATGGACATTTGGGTTGGTTCCAAGTCTTTGCTATTGTGAATTGTGCCACAATAAACATACGTGTGCATGTGCCTTTATAGCAGCATGATTTATAATCCTTTGGGTATATACCCAGTAATAGGATGGCTGGGTCAAATGGTATTCTAGTTCTAGATCCTTGAGGAATCACCACACTGTCTTGCACAATGGTTGAACTAGTTTACAGCCCCACCAACACCGCACTCATAGGTGGGAATTGAACAGTGAGAACACTTGGACACAGGAAGTGGAACATCACACACCAGGGCCTGTTGTGGGGTGGGGGAAGGGGGGAGGGAAAGCATTAGGAGATATACCTAATGTAAATGACAAGTTAATGGGTGCAGCACACCAACATGGCACATGTATACATATGTAACAAACCTGCACGTTGTGCACATGTACCCTAGAACTTAAAGTATAATTAAAAAAAAAAAAAAAAGGAAGCTAAAGAAAAATGTCAGGTAACCTAGAGAGGGAGCCCCATCAGGTTGGCAGCAAACCTTTCAGCAGAAAACTTACAAGCCAAAAGAGATTGGAGGCCTATTTTCAGCATTCTTAAAAGAAATGCCAACCAAGAATTACATATCCCACCAAACTCAGCTTCAGATGTGAAGGAGAAAGAAAATCTTTCTCAGACAAGCACGTACTATGGAAACTCGTTACCCTCCAGACTGCCTTTACAAGAAGTCCTTGAGAGAGTGCTAAATATGGAAACAAAAAATAGAAATGTGCTGCCTCAAAAATACACTCAAGCACATAGTCCACCAATAATATAGAGTAATTACATAAACAAGTCTACAAAACAAACAACCAATAACATAATGACAGGATCAAAACCTCATATATAGACACCAACACTAAATATAAATGGTCTAAACTCCTCACTTAAAAGACAATGGTGGCAAGTTGAATAAAAAGACAACTCAACTGTCTGCTGTATTTAAGAGATGCATCTCACATATAATGACACCCACAGACTTAAAGTAAAGGGATAGAAAAAGATCTACCAAGAAAATGGGAAACAAAACAGTGCAAAAGTTGCTATTCTTATATCAGATGTCACACATTTTAAAACAACAATAATCAGGAAAAACAAAGAGCATTACATAATGATAAAGTGTTCAATTCAACAAGAAGACTTAACTATGCTAAATATATATGCACCCAACATAGAAGTACCCAGATTAATAAAACAAGTCCTTGACCTAAAAATGATTTAGACAGATACACAATGATAGTGGGAGACCTCAATACTCCACAGAAGAGATAGATTATTGACACAGAAAACAAAGAAAATCTGGACTTTAACTCAACAGTTCACTAATTAGATGTAATAGACATCTACAGAGTATTCCACCCAACAACCAGAGAATATACATTCTCCTCATCCACACACAGAAAATATTCTAAGATGAACCACATGCTTGGCTATATAGCAAGTCTCAATAAATTTAAAATAATCCAAATCTTACCACACACACACTTGGACAACAGTGAAATAAAAATAGAAATCAATATCAATAATATCTCACAAAAACACATAAAACCTGAAAATTAAATAACCTGCTTCTGAATAACTCTTGGATTTAAAATAAAATTAAGACAGAAATTTTTAAAAAGTTTGGAAATTAATACATATAGAGATACAACTTACCAAAACCTTTGGACTACAGCAAAAAGAGTGTTAAGAGAAAAAGCTATAGTACGAAATCCCTTCATCAAGAGGAAAAGTCTCAATGACTTAATAAGCTTCACAGTAAACTCCAACCAAAAAACATAGACACACAAAAAATGCAAAGAAATAAACTAAATCATATCACCAGAGAAAATCACCTTCACTAGAAAAAGACAGTACTAAAATAAAAAAAGAAGAGAAGACAACAAAACAAGTAAAAAACAATAGAATGGCAGGAGTAAGTCCACATTTATCAATAATAACATTGAATGTAACCCATAAAAAATTTCAATCAACAGATAGACTGACTGAATGTATGAAAAGATCTATTGATCTGTTGCCTACAGTGAACATGCTTGAAGAGTATGTTTCTTCAAGACACAAATAGATTGAAAGTAAGGGGATGAAAAAAGACATTCTGTGGAATGGAAAGAAAAGAGCTGGAGTAGCAATACTTATATCAGACAAAATGGATTTCAAAACAAAAACTATCAGAAGAAACAGAGAAGGCCACTATATTATGATAAAGGTGTCAATACAGCAAGAGAATATAACAATTTTAAATATGTATTCACACAACACTGGAGCATCCAGATATATAAAGAAAATGATATTATAGATGAAGAGAAATATAGGGCCCCAAACAATAATACCTAGAGACTTCAAAACCACACTTGCAGCATTGGACAGCTCTTCCAGACAGAAAATCACCAAAGAAACATCTGACTTCATCTGAACTCTAGACCAGATGGATCTAATAGGTATTTATAGAACATTTTATCCAAGAGCTTCAGAATATATATGCTTTTCCTCAGCACATTGATTATTCTCACAGATAGACCACATGTTAAATCATAAAACAAATCTTAAGACATTGAAAAAAATTGAAGGGATATCATGCATCTTCCCTGTTTGACCACAATGAAATAAAACTAGTAATCAATAACAAAAACTATAAGAGGCTTACTGGAAACTATACAAATATAGAAAAACTAAAGAATATATGCCTGCTTGACTACTGGGTCAATGAAGAAAACAAAAAAGGGAATTAAAAACTTCTTAAATCAAATAATAATAGAAACACAATATACCAAAATATATGAGATACAGCACAAGCCGTACTAAGAAGGAAGTTTACATCTATAAGTGCCTACATTAAAAGAGAAGAACTTAAACAATCTAATAATGCATCTTTAAAAAAACCAGAAAATAAAGATCAAATCAAAACCAAAATTAGTAAAGAAATGGAATAATGCAGATCAGAGCAGAAATAAATAAAATTAAAATTAAAAATACAAATTATCATGAAACACAAAGTTGGCTTTTAGAAAGGTTAAACAAAATTGACACACTTTTAGCCAGACTGAGAAAAAAAGAGAGAAGATCCAAATAAATAAAACCAGAAATGAAAAGAAAAGAGACATTACAACTGATACTGCAGAAATTCAAAAAATAATTAGTGGCTACTATGAGCAACTATGTGACAATAAATTGGATATTCTAGAAAAAATGAAAAAAATTCTAGATATAAACAACCTCCCAATATCAAATCAGGAAGAAATCCAAAACATGAACAGACCAATAACAAGTAGCAAAATCAAAACCAATATACAATGTCTCCCAGTAATGAATAGCCCGAGACCTGATGGCATCACTGCTAAATTCTACCAAACATTTAAAGAAGATCCTACTAAAACTATTCTAATACATAGGAGGAGGAAATACTTTTAAACACATTCAACAATTCCAGTATTACCCTGATACCAGAACAAAAGACACATAAATAAAATAATACTACAGGCCAATATTTCTGATGAATATTGATGCAGTAATCCTCAACACAATACTAACAAACTGAATATGACAATATATTCCAAAGATCATTCGTTACAACAAAGTGAGATTTATTCCTGCAAACCAAGAGTGTTTCAACATATGCAAATCAATCAATGTGATACATCATATCAACAGAATGAAGGACAAACTCATATGATCATTTCAATTGATGCTGCATAAGCATTTGATAAAATTCAACATCTCTTCAGGATAAAAACCTTTAAGAAACTGGGGATAGAATGAACATATCTCAACATAATAAATGCAATATATGACAGATCCACAGCTAGCATCATACTGAATGGAAAAAAAGTGAAAGACCTTCCTCTAAGATCTGGAACGTGACAAAGATGCCCACTGTTGCCACCAACACAGTACTGGAAATCTTATATAGAGCAATTAGACAAGAGGAAAATATAAACGCAATCCAAGTTGGAAAGAAAAATATCAAATTATCATTGTTTTCAGATGATGTGATCTTATATTTGGAAAGACTAAAGACTCTACCAGAAAACAATTAGAACTGATAAACAAATTCAGTAAAGTTGCAGGATACAAAATCAATATACAAAAATCAGTTGCATTTCTACACACCAACAGTGAGCAATCTGAAAAAGAAACTTTAAAAATTCAATTTACAATAGCTACAAATAAAATTAAATACCTACGAATTAACCAAAGAAGTGAAAGATCACTGTAATGAAAATTATGAAACACTGATTAAAAAAAACTGAGGACGACACCAAAGAATGGAAAACTATTCCAGATTCATGAACTGAAAACATCAATATTGTAAAACGTTGATGCTACCCAAAACAATCTACAGATTCAATGCAATCCCTATGAAAATACTAATGACATTCTTCACAGAAGTAGAAAAAACAATCCTACATTTTGTATGAAACCATAAATGACCCAGAATAACCAAAGCTATCCTGAGCAAAAAGAGCAAAACTGGAGGAATCACATTACCTGACTTCGTATTATACTAACGGCTGTAGTAAACAAAACAGCATGGTACTTGCATAAAAACAGACATATAGACCAGTGAAACAGAATAGAGAGCCCAGAAGACAACCCACATATCTAGAGTGAACTCATTTTTTAAAAACTTGCCAAGAAGATACACTGGGGAAGTCAGTCTCTTCAATAAATGATACTGTGAAAAGTGGATATCTGTATGCAAAAAAATAAAACTAGACCCTTATCTTGCAACATGTACAAAAATCTACTCAAAATGGATAAAAGACTTAAATCTAAGAACTCAAACTATGAAACTACTACAAAAAACATTGGGGAAACTCTCCAGGACATTGGCCTGGGCAAACATTTCTTGAGCAATATCCCATAAGCACAGGCAAGCAAAGCAAAAATGTACAAATGGGATCACATCAAGTTAAGAACTTCTGCACAGCAAAGAAGATTCAGTCAACTTAGTGAAGAGACAACCTAAAGATTGGAAGAAAATATTTGCAAACTCCCCTTTTGACACGGGATTAATAACGAGAACATGTAAGGAGCTCAAACAAGCCTAACAGAAAATAATCTATTAAAAATGGACAAAATATTTGAATTAGACACTTCTCAAAAGACACACTAATGGGAAACAGGCGTATTAAAAGGTGCTCAACATCACTGATCATCAGAGAAATGCAAATCAAAATGACAATGAAATATCTTCTCACCCCAGTTAAAGTGGATTATATCCATGACAGTTAATAAAATATGATGGCAAGGATATGGGGAAAAAGGAAGTCTCATACACTGTTGGTGGGAATGTAAATTAGTGCAACCAATGTGGAGAATACTTTGGAAGTTCCTCAAAAAACTAAAAATAGAGCTACCATATAATGCAGGAATTCCACTGCTTGGTCTATACCCAAAAGAAAGGAAATCAGTATATTGAAGAGATATCTGCACTCCCGTATGTAATGCAGCACTATTCACAATAGCCAAGATTTGGAAGCAATCTAAGTGTCCATCAACATATGAATGGATAAAGAAAATGTGGTACATACACACAATGGAGTACTACTCAGCCATAAAAATAATGAGATCCAGTCATTTGCAACAACATGAATGGAAATGAAAATCATCCTGTTAAGTTAAATAAGCCAGGCAGAGAAAGACAAACATCACATGTTCTCACTTTTTTGTCTGATCTAAAATTCAAAACAATTAAGCACATGAATATAAAGAGTAGAAGGATGATTACCAGAGGCTCAGAGGGGAAGAGGGTGGCTGGAGGGGAGGTGGGGATGCTTAATGTGTGCAAAAATAGTTAGAATGAATACTTAGAATAGTAAGATCTACTATTTGATTGCACAACAGGGTGATTATAGTTAACAACTGTACATTTTAAAATAACTTAAAGAGTATAGCCAAATTGTAACTCAATGGATAAATGCTTGAGGGGATGATACCCCATTCTTTATGATGTGCTTATTTCACATTGCATGCCTGTATCAAAACATCTCATGTAACACATAAATACACACCTATCATGTACCCACAAAAATTAAAAGTAAAAATATTTTAAAAATACAAAGAGATATCATCTCACTCCATTTAAAGTAGCTTATATCCAAAAGACACACAATAAAAAATGCCGGCAAGGATGTGGATGAAAAGGAACTCTTGTACACTGTTTTGGGAATGTAAATTAGTACAATCACTATGGTGAGCAGTTTGGAGGTTTATCAAACAACTAAAAATAGAGCTACCATATCACCCAGCAATGCCACTGCTGGGTCTACATCCAAAATAAAGGAAATCAGGATAGTGAAGAGATATATGCACTCCTATGTTTGTTGCAGCACCTTTTACAATAGCAAAGATTTGGAAGCAACCTAAGTGTCCATCAAAAGACGAATGGATAAAGAAAATGTAGTATATAAACACAATGGAGTACTCTTCAGCCTTAAAAAGAATGAGTTCCAATAATTTGCAACAACATGGATGAACCCAGATATCATTATATAAAGTGAAATAAGCCAGGTACAAAAACATAAACTTCACATGTTCTTACTTATTTATGGAATCTAAAAATCAAAACAATTGTACTCATGGACTTAGAGCATAGAAGGATGGGATGGGTAGTGGAAGTATGTTGGGGGAGGTAGGGATGGTTAATGGATACAAATAAAATAATTAGAAAAAATAAATAAGACCTACTGTTTGATAGCACAACACGGTGACTATGGTCAATAATAAGTTAATTGTATATTTAAAATATCTGTTTCTCAGTGATATATATTTCATTTTTTTCTTCAAAAATTGAGGATCCATTAGCATATGACATACAGTGGTTATTCGCAAATAAGACCGCCTTTCAGAATAATCTGGGACATGTATTAAAAATATACATTATTGGCAATAGAATATACAACATTCTCCAGTATTCAGTTAACAAGAAAATCATTTTCTGACAATTCTGATTACTTTTTTTATTATTTCAATAGTTGTGGGGGAACAGGTGATGTTTGTTTACATGGATAAGTTCTTTAGTGGTGATTTCTGAGATTTTGGTGCACACATCAGCAGAGCAGTGTACACTGTACCCAATGTGTAGTCTTTTATCCCTCAACCCCACTCCCACCCTTCCTCCCAAGTATTCAGAGTCCATTGTATCATTTTTATGCCTTTGCATGCTCATAGCTTAGCTCCCACTTAGAAGTGAGAATATACAATGTTTGTTTTCTTTTTATTTTTGCATCTATGTTTTTTGTGGATTTTTGCATCTATGTTTTTTGAGGGATTTTTGCATCTATGTTCATCAGGGATATTGGTCTGTATTTGTGGTTGTTGTTGTTGTTGATATGTCCTTCCCTGGTTTTGGTATTAGGGTAATACTGACTTCATATAATGATTTAGGGAAGACTTCCTCATCCTCTATCTTTTGGAATAATTTTAGTAGAATTTTTATCAATTCTTCTTTAAAAGTCTGATAGAATTTAGCTTAAAAAGTGTAACTGGATTGTTTATAACTCAAAAAATAAATGCTTGCGGGGATGGATACCCCATTCTCCATGCTGTTATTATTTCACATTGCTTGGCTATAGCAAAACATCTTATGTATCCCACAAATTCATACACCTACTATGTACCCACAAAACTTAAACATAAACAATGAAAAAAAATCAAATTAATGACCTAATGTCACAAATAGAGGAACTAGAAGATAAAGAACAATTTAATCCAAGAGCTAGTAAGAGAAAATAAGTAACTAGCTTAGTCTTGGGAGGGTGTATGTGTTGAGGAATTTATCCATTTCTTCTAGATTTTTCTAGTTTATTTGCATAGAGGTGTTTGTAGTATTCTCTGATGGTAGTTTGTATTTCTGTGGGATGGGTGGTGATATCCCCTTTGTCATTTTTTATTGCATCTATTTGATTCTTCTCTCTTTTCTTCTTTATTAGTCTTGCTAGCGGTCTATCAATTTTGTTGATTGTTTCAAAAAACCAGCTCCTGGATTCCTTAATTTTTTGAAGGGTTTTTTGTGTCTCTATTTCCTTCAGTTCTGCTCTGATTTTAGTTATTTCTTGCCTTCTGCTAGCTTTTGAATGTGTTTGCTCTTGCTTTTCTAGTTCTTTTAATTGTGATGTTAGGGTGTCAATTTTGGATCTTTCCTGCTTTCTTTTGTGGGCATTTAGTGCTATAAATTTCCCTCTACACACTGCTTTGAATGTGTCCCAGAGATGCTGGTATGTTGTCTTTGTTCTCGTTGGTTTCAAAGAACATCTTTATTTCTGCCTTCATTTCGTTATGTACCCAGTAGTCATTCAGGAGCAGGTTGTTCAGTTTCCATGTAGTTGAGCGGTTTTGAGTGAGTTTCTTAATTCTGAGTTCTAGTTTGATTGCACTGTGGTCTGAGAGACAGTTTGTTATGGGGGTAGGGGGAGGGATAGCATTAGGAGATATACCTAATGCTAAATGATGAGTTAATGGGTGCAGCACACCAGCATGGCACATGTATACATATGTAACTAACCTGCACATTGTGCACATGTACCCTAAAACTTAAAGTATAATAATAATAAAATAAAATAAATTTAAAAAGATTAGATGTTTACTGTAATCTTCTCTGTAATAAATATATATATAATAAAATATATAATAAAATTTTTCAAAAAAAAGAAGATAAGCAACTAAAATCTGAGAATAGCTGAATGTAATTAATACCCAAAAGTCCATACAAAAGGTGAGTGAAACCAAAAGTTTGATTTTTCAAAAAAAATAAACTGTATTGATATACCAATAGCTAGATTGGCAAAGAGAAAAAATAAATAGAAAAGATATTCAGAGGCTATTGGAACATCTCTACACAAGCAAATTATAAAATCTAGAGAAAATGGATGAATTTCTGGAAACACACAACCTCCCAAGAATGAATCAGGAAGAATGTGCAAATATGAACAGCCAGTAACAAGTTCAGAAATTGAATCAGTAATAAAAAATCCTACTAACCAAAAAGAGCCATGGGCCTGATGGATTCACAGCTGAACTCTACTCAACATATGAGGAAGAACTTACACCAATTATACTGACACTTTTCCAAAAATTAAAGAGGAGGGGCTTCTCCCTAACTCATTCTATAAAGCCAGCATCATCTTCATACCAAAATCAGAAAGAGACACAATGAAAAAACAAAACTTCAGGCCAGTATCCCTGATAAGTATAAATGCAAAGATCCTCAACAAAATACTAGCAAACCATTTACAGCAGAACATCAAAAAGTTAATTCACCATGATCAAATAGGCTTTATGTCTGAGATGCAAGATTGGTTCAATATATGTGAATCAATAAAGGTAATTCACTGTATAAAGAGAATCAACAATAAAAAACACATGATTATTTCAATAGATACAGAAAAAATACATTCAATAAAATCCAACATCCCTTCATGACAGAAAGCTTCGAAAGATTAGGCATTGAAGGAACATACCCCAAAATAACAACAGCCATCTATGAAAAACCTGCAGCCATCATCATATTGAATGGGAAAAAGCTGGAACCATTTCCCTTGAAAACTGGATCAAGACAAGGATGCCCATTATCAACATTCCTATACATTATAGTACTGGAAGTCCTCGCAAGAGAAATCAGGCAAGAGAAATAAATAAAAGGCATCCAAATAGAAAAAGAAGACTACTAGCTATCCCTCTCTGCTGATGATATGATTTTATACATACAAAACCCTAAAGATTCTGAGAAAAGTCTCCTGATACTGATAAATGAATCCAGGAAAGTTTCATGATACAAAATCAATGTACTAAAATTGGTAGCTTTATTATACACCAAAGACTTTATAACTGAGAACCAAATTAAGAGCACAATCCTATTTACAATAGCTACAAAGAAAGCGAAATACCTAGGAATTTATCATACCAGCGAGATCAAAGTTGTCTACAAGGAGAATTACAAAACACTGCTGAAAGAAATCTGAAATGAAACAAATAAATAGAGAAATATTTCATGCTTGTTGATTGGTAGAATCACTATAATTATAATAGCCATACTGCCCAAAGCAAGTTACGTATTGAAAGCTAATCGTATCAAAATACCAACATCATTTTTCATAGACGTAGGAAAAATGATTATTAAATTCATTTGGAACCACAAAAAAACTCAAATAGCCAAAGGAATCCTGAGCAAACAGAACAAATCCAGAAGCATCACATTGTCTGACTTCAAACAATACTGTAGGGCTACAGTAATCAAAATAGCATGGTACTGGTATAATAATAAACACACAGACCAGTGGAATAGATTAGAGAACCCAGAATTAAAATGGCATGCCTACAACGATCTGATCTTCAACAGAATCAACAAAAAAAGCAATGGGGAAAGGACTCTTTATTCAATAACTGGCAAATCATATGCAGAAGAATGAAACTGGACACCCTGTCTCTCATCATATATGAAAATCAACTCAAGATTTATTAAATACTTAAATGTAAGATCCCAAACTATAAAAGTCCTAGAGAAAAACCTAGCAGATACCCTTCTCAACATAGGCTTTGGCACAGAATTTATGGTTAAATCCTTAAAAGTAATTGCAACAAAAATAAACATTTAACAATGGGACCTGATTAAACTAAAGAGTTTCTGCACAGCAAAAGAAACTATCAACAGAGTAAACAGACAAACCACAGACTGGGAGAAAATATTTGCACAATATGCATCTGACAAAGGTCTAACATCCAGCATCTATATGGAACTTAAACAGATTTTTAAAAACCATTAAAACGTAGACAAAAAACATGAACAAACATTTTTCAAAAGAAGACTTACCTGTGGCCAGCATGTGTATGAAAAGAAGCTTAATATCACAGATCATTAGAGAAATGCAAATCAAATCCACAAGAAGACAACATCTAACACCAGTCAGAATGGCTATTACAAAAATATTTAAAAATAACAGATGCTGGCGAGGTTGTGGAGTAAAAGCAACTCTTATACACTGTTGGTGGGAGTGTAAATTAGTTCAACCATTCTAGAAACCAGTGTTGCAGTTTCTCAAAGAACTATAAACAGAACTACCATTTGACTCAGCAATCCCATTACTTGGTATACACCCAGAGGAATATAAATTGTTCTGTCATAAAGATACACATATGCATACGTTAATTGCAGCACTATTCACAATAGCAAAGACATGGAATCAACCTAAATGCTCATCAATGGTAGACTGGATAAAGAAAATATGGGACATATACACCATGAAATACTGTGCAGCTATGAAAAAGAACAAGATCATGTCCTTTGCAGGGACATCAATGGAGTTGGAAGCCATTATTCTTAGCTAACTGAAGCAAGAACAGAAAACCAAATACTGCATGTTCTCACTTGTAAGTGGGAGCTAAATGGTAAGAGCACATGGACACAACAGACATTGTGGCCTAATTGAGGGTGGAGAGTGGGAGGAGAGAGAAGATCAGAAAAAAGAACTGTTAGCTACTAAACTTAGTACCTGAGTGATGAAATAATCTGTACAACAAACCCCTGTGACATGAACTTACCTATATAACAAACCTGCATATATGCCCATAAACCTAAAATAGAGGATTTTTTTTTAATCCTGCAAGATCATCAGGATTGTATTACACCACACTAACATGCCATCCTATTCAATGAAATATAAAACTACATTTCTAAAATTTTCGAATGGGTAAAATGATGACAGGATTTTAGAAACCACTTCCCATTTGTTTGAGGCGATCAACATGCTGAGGATGCTGTCACCAGTGGCATGGTGAACTCAACAGGGTTATTCCATTGCATTAAGAAGGAGAGAGCAAGTTGATTAATTAGCGTAGCACTCAGGAGGGGGTGTGAAACAACTACCACACCTGTTGAAAAGGAAGCTTTACTACTGTCACCAAGGTTACCTTCAAATATAGAACTTTCTCCTACAGAAAGTGTGATATACAAATATAGCAGCTCGGATGAGTAACGAAGACTGAGGATTAAAGTGACCTGTGTTGGGAACAAAAGTCGACATAAACCATAGATCCACTTAGTACTTCTTAATGACAGTATGATTCTGAATGATGCCTGCATGAAGAGAGGGAATCTAGCCCATGATGACTGCAAAATAACATACTGGAGTCTGCTAATTCCCTTCCTTAAACTATAGCTGAATCAGCTGCTGAAAAAGGGGGAGAAAAAGGTAAAAGGAAAATTTTCCATATGCTTGGTTGATAATCTTATTATCATAGCAACTTTTAATAAGGCATAAAAATGAAAATATATAAAAAGTCAAAAAAAATTGGCAAGGATGTAGTGAAAAGGTAACATTTATACACGTTGGTAGGAATGTAAATTAGATCAACCTCTATTCAAAACAATATAAAGAGTTCTCAAATAATTAAAAATAGAACTACCATTTGACCCATCAATCTCATTACTATATATCTATCCAAAGGGGAAAAATGTCATTTGATCAAAAAGCCACATGCACTCAAATGTTCATCAAAGCACTATTCTCAAAAGCAATGACATGAAATCAACCTAAATATACAACAATGGTGGATTGGATAAAGAAAACGTGGTACATATACACCAATGAGTACTATTCAGCTATAAAAAATAATGAAATAATGTTCTTTGCAACAACATATATGGAGCTGGAGGTCATTATTCTAAGTGAAATAACTCAGAAGTTGAAAATCAAGTACTGCATGTTTTCACTTATAAGTGGGAGCTTAACAATAGGTACATGTGGTCATTAAATTAAAAATAATACACACTCGGGGCCGGGTGCGGTGGCTCACGCCTGTAATCCCAGCACTTTGGGAGGCTGAGGTGGGTGGATCACGAGGTCAGGAGATCGAGACCATCCTGGCTAACACGGTGAAACCCCGTCTCTACTAAAAATACAAAAAAAAAAAAAAAAAAAAAGTTAGCTGGGCATGGTGGCGGGTGCCTGTAGTCCCAGCTACTCGGGAGGCTGAGGCAGGAGAACGGTGTGAACCCGGGAGGCGGAGCTTGCAGTGAGCCGAGATCGCGCCACTGCAATCCAGCCTGGGCGACAAAGTGAGACTATCTCAAAAAAAAAAAAAAAAAAAAAAATAGACATTTGGAACTTCAAAAGTGGGGAAGGTGGGAGAAAATCAAGAGTTGAAAACATACCTGTTGGGTATCACTTTCACTATTTGGGGGATGGGTTTACTAGAAGCCCAAACTTCAGCATTACTCAATATATCCATGTAACAAACCTGCACCTCCTGAATGTATAATAATTTTTAAAAATCCACTAGCTCAACTTTTTTTTTATTCTCAATATAAATTCATTAAATATCTATCTTATCCAGGGAAAAAGTAACTCATGGGTCAAAGCAGAGTCCCAAGGAAAGTTTAAAAATATTAATAGCTCAATGTAAATTAAAACACAATTCAAAATATCTGGAATGCAAAGTAAGGCAGTGCTTTAAGATCAATTTATAGTATTAAATGCTCATGCTAAAAAAAATAAATAAATGCCTCAAATCGATGACCTAAAGTTTCACATTAAAAAATTAGAAAAATAAGAGCAAAATAAATCCAAAGCAATCAGACAGAATGAAACAATATAGATAATATCACCAATCAATGAAAATGAAAGCAGAAAATCAATAAAGTAATTCAAAGACTTTTTGAAAAGATTAGTAAATTCATACATTTCTATCACGATTAAAAAAGAAAAAATATATAAATCAACTATATGAGAAACACAAGGCAGAACATTACAATAGAGCCTACAGATATTTAAATAAAAGTAGAATATTAAGAACAACTTTATGCCCATTAATTTTACATTTCAGAACAAATAGACTAATTTACTCAAAGAAACAAACTACCAAAACTTACTCCAGAAAGACATAGATACCCTGAATAGTTTCATATCCATTTTTTAAATTGTACATAAAAATCTCCAACTAAAAAAAAAATTCTGGGTCTATATTCTTTCACAGGCAACCAACTGGCTAGGGCTGGTTTAAATTATCCTTTAGGCAGGCATCAGCTGAATTTGGTCTGACTTTCCTTACTGCTCTAACAGGATAGCACCGCATTCAGTGCCTTACAATTTCTGTGTTCTCCCTCCCTCAGTGCCCAAAGATGCTCTAGGCACCACAACACCACTGCAGGGCATGGGGGAAGGGTAGCATCAGAGATTCAGGACTGTTTATCTCTTCAGTGCCTCTTTCAGCAATATGAAGCTAAAACCAGGTGCTATAAGTACTCATTTGATTTTTGGTTCTTATGAAAGTGTTTCATCTGTGTAGATAGTTGTTACATTGATGTCTTTCTGGGGAGGATGATCGGTGGAGCTTTCTATTCCACCACCTTGCTCCAACATCCTGAAACAAGATTTAAAAAGCAAGTCAAGTCAGATCATATCATTTTTTTTTCTCAAAATGTGTGATGGCTAGCCAGTTCACTAGGAAGAAAAGCCAAGTTATCATAATGGCCCACAGGGTCCTATACAAACTGCCCCCTCTCTGACCATCTCACCTATTACTGTCACCCTCACTCATGCTTCTCCAACCACACTGACCCCTTGCTCTTTCTTACATATATCAAAAAATATTTTGCCCAAGAGGTTTTGAACTTGCAGTTTCCTGTTCCTGGAATGCACTTCATCTACATAGCTGTACTTCTTTTAAGTCTTTTGTTAAATGTCACCTCTTTAGTCATGCTTTACTTTTAATTGTAACCCTTTTATATTGATGCTTTCAATGCCTCTTCCATGCTTTTTCTACACAGAATTTATCACCATCTGGGAACTTAAATGCTTTAGGTATTTATTTTTGTGTATGTTCTTCCACTGTTTACTTGAATGTAATGTTAGTGAGTATAGAATATTTTGTAAATGTTTTTATATCTGTTGTATCTTCAGCATGTAAAACAGTGCTTTGTAAACAGCATGTAAAACAGACACATAGTAGGTGTTAAATAAATATTTGTTAAGTAGATATAAAAAATGGGAAAAATAAGACATAAGGAAGAATAATTAGGCTTTTTATGATCATACCATAAAAGAATTTTTCTGAGGTTTTGTGGGAGGCAGATGATAAGGAGCTGGAATTTTATCCTGGAAGAAATGAGAAGCTCTATAAGGGTTTAAGAAAGGGAGTGACAAGTGTATAAAATTTATATTGTAGAAAATCTAGTTTGACTACCATGTGGGGAATCAACAGGGATGCAGAACAAGGGAAATTAACACAAGTTAGGCATCTCTTTCAGTAGCCTATGTGAAACAATGGCCAACTGGACTAGTGTCCTGGTGGTAGGTTTGGATAGAAGGTAAGAAATTCAACAGTTATTTCAAAAGCCTTCCATGATTGATCCCCCTTCTGTTCACTAAGAACTCTATTTACATTCATTTCCCAGTGCCAAATATGAATCTGTACTTCTTGATTAGTTTATCTTTAAATGTTCCTCCTTCTCTCTCAAATCTCATTATTTTCTTCTGCAGGGACAGAAACTAATTTTTATATTGTTTAGGTGTGCCTCCATAACACATAGGACTATGTTTATTAACAGTTAAAATATATCACTAAATTTTAACCAGTCATTGATATTGTTACCCAGTGTAATGCCTATATGACATAGCTAAATTTCTACCCTGCCCTAACTCTGCTTATTTTTAAGAAACATGACACCTGCGATAAAAAGTCTTCATGGCAACCAGACCAGCTGAGACGGGTTAGAACTAAGATAGCAAACTAAATGACTACAAAAAGACCTCAGGCTTCATTATAATATAATTTTCATGCTAAATGTCACTCCCACCAGTGCCATGACAATTGACAATTGCCATGACAGTGACCAGAAGAAGTTATGAAAAGACAAAAAGGAAGGTAACACTCAGGTTCTGGGAAGTTCACCGTCCATTTCTAGAAAAGACATAAATATTCCCCACTTGCTTTTAATGTCCAGCCCCTTCATTAGAGAAGTCTTATATTTTAACTCTCTCACCCCTCACTAGTGGAGAAGTTGATTTGTGAACCATATTCTCACTTCTCAATTCCATGGCCATTAAATAAACCCTGTATTTCTTGGCACTCACTTTCAGTTTTATTTATTGACTTTGCAACACCAAACAGGGAAAGACTATATATTTTGGGGGACTGGCTTTGTCAGTAACAATTCAAAAGAAAGGAATTGAAACATTCCACAAGATTTCGCTTTGTCATAATTGTTCACAAAGAGCTCAAACCCTTCACCCATTTTTCTTCATGCTGTATTGTGTCTTTGGAAGCCAAGTTAAAAATTTGTTTCCTCTTCTTCACTCAAGTCTATCTTTATTAAGAGGAAAATATTAAGCTTTGGAAAGAAAGACTGCAAAAACCATCTAGAAATGCATATAGAGAGAAAATAAAGTTGCCTTCTCTCCTCATCCTGAATGAGTTTTCAAATACCTTTTCTAATTGCATTGCAGAGATTGTTTTGGTGGGTATAGAAATTTGAAATACATACCAATTTAGAAAAAAGTTCGGAATCTATAATTTTGTTTCTAATTGATAGTGAATGGGAGACAGATGCTCTCTGATCCAGTTACATTTGTCATTTTTGAACTCCTTTATTGGCATGACCTATAAATGCCAGCCAGTCATGATTAGAATCTTGCGAACTGGATGACATTCAGCTTGCCATTTACTCTCAGGCACTGAGATCCAGCCAGTAACAGAATACCTTACAGTGTCCTATGAAGAGAAAATAGGGGGAGCGAGGGAGAACAACAACAACAAACCAAAGGACAATCCTGGAAAATTTATATAGGCCACTTTACTCTGAAGTCTATACATCAGTAGGCAGTTATGAAAGTGGCTTGTATAAATAAATAGGTTGCTGTTATTTTCTTCTGAAGTTTAAGTTGTCTAGCTTCAATTCACAGGGCTTTACAAAAACACAGCTTAGTTTTCAGTGACTCCAAATTAGAAAAAAATGGGAAAAAAGCAAAAAAACCTGAAAACATTATTTCAAAGACTCATAGCCAAGAAAAATTAGAATTCTGTCTAAACTGTAGAAAATAATAAAATGTGAAAAACATTGGACAAGACTAGAATCTAACAACAAGGGTACTATAATTTTTGAAACATAACTTCTCTCTCTCCAGTTTCCCATTTTTGCTAAAGATACATCATGGTAGGACTGGTTAGTTTTATTATACTTGGCCTAATTATTTGTATACAGTGCAGCAAGAATACTTTTTACATAGGCTTTTAAATAGGCTTTGCTGGAAGTTTGTTCCATAGAAGGGACCTCAGATAAGACTTTTTAAAAGCCCAGTCCAGCCATGTTTTTGTGCCATCAAATATCTATGAGGTCGGGTGATCCTCTCCTCTTGAGATTTCAATATAAACCTGGGGCTCCTGGGCCTGTCAGAAAGTAACATTCTTTACTTACCATAGGTCAGAAACCCTCTACAGGGACTGTGTACATGAAATATGTTCATGTACAGGGACTGTGTACATGAAATATGTTCATGTACAGGGACTGTGTACATGAAATATGTTCATGTACAGGGACTGTGTACATGAAATATGTTCATGTACAGGGACTGTGTACATGAAATATGTTCATGTACAGGGACTGTGTACATGAAATATGTTCATGTACAGGGACTGTGTACATGAAATATGTTCATGTACAGGGACTGTGTACATGAAATATGTTCATGTACAGGGACTGTGTACATGAAATATGTTCATGTACAGGGACTGTGTACATGAAATATGTTCATGTACAGGGACTGTGTACATGAAATATGTTCATGTACAGGGACTGTGTACATGAAATATGTTCATGTACAGGGACTGTGTACATGAAATATGTTCATGTACAGGGACTGTGTACATGAAATATGTTCATGTACAGGGACTGTGTACATGAAATATGTTCATGTACAGGGACTGTGTACATGAAATATGTTCATGTACAGGGACTGTGTACATGAAATATGTTCATGTACAGGGACTGTGTACATGAAATATGTTCATGTACAGGGACTGTGTACATGAAATATGTTCATGTACAGGGACTGTGTACATGAAATATGTTCATGTACAGGGACTGTGTACATGAAATATGTTCATGTACAGGGACTGTGTACATGAAATATGTTCATGTACAGGGACTGTGTACATGAAATATGTTCATGTACAGGGACTGTGTACATGAAATATGTTCATGTACAGGGACTGTGTACATGAAATATGTTCATGTACAGGGACTGTGTACATGAAATATGTTCATGTACAGGGACTGTGTACATGAAATATGTTCATGTACAGGGACTGTGTACATGAAATATGTTCATGTACAGGGACTGTGTACATGAAATATGTTCATGTACAGGGACTGTGTACATGAAATATGTTCATGTACAGGGACTGTGTACATGAAATATGTTCATGTACAGGGACTGTGTACATGAAATATGTTCATGTACAGGGACTGTGTACATGAAATATGTTCATGTACAGGGACTGTGTACATGAAATATGTTCATGTACAGGGACTGTGTACATGAAATATGTTCATGTACAGGGACTGTGTACATGAAATATGTTCATGTACAGGGACTGTGTACATGAAATATGTTCATGTACAGGGACTGTGTACATGAAATATGTTCATGTACAGGGACTGTGTACATGAAATATGTTCATGTACAGGGACTGTGTACATGAAATATGTTCAGTTTTCCCAGTGGCTTTTCTTGGCTCCATATGTCAAGTTTGATTTCTTAAAGAAAAGCACACCATTCCAGTCAAAGCCATAGTAAAACAACCAGTTTCTCCAACTGTGCCCTGTTACAAATGAAAGCAGATTCTTATTGCACTTATGCAAATAACGGTATTGCCATAAGTTAAAAACACTTACAAATAGTCTCCAAATTCTGGAGAAATCAGGCTGAGAGAAACAAATATGCTCCAAATTTTATTCATAGGAGTATACCAAATTGTTAAAAGCTGTCAATAGCTCAAAAGTTCCAAGACTCTGAAAAACAAAACAAAGGATCAGCAATATTTTAAGCAAAAAGTAGAAAAATATTAGTTTACTCCATGTGGTTAATTCCTGTTCTGCTTGATATTCATGAACATTTTAGCTCTAAATGAGTCCTGGAAGTTTTTTCTCTACTCTGATGTCACAATCTCCAAAGTTATCAGAAACCTGCATTCAAGAGCACCTGTTAGAGTTTTATAGCTGATTGTAAAACCATCTTCTAGAGAAGGACCAAAGCAAGACAATTTTCTATGGATGACAAAAGTTTTAGGGGAGCCGTAGTCAAAGAAACAATTGAAAAGGTAATTTGTTACCTCTGTGGCACACAATAATTTACCATAACAATTATAATTTTTACTGATAATATACACTAAATTATATCAGAATTATAGGAGTTTCCCATAATTTTGGAACACATACTAATAACATATTTAAACAAATATAGCCTAAAGAAAACCAAACATCATTTCACATTTGACAATGCTTCCTGTATAATTTTTACACTAAATAAGCCTAATTATGTCATTTTTGGACTTCAGGGAACCTAATATCTTAAAGGATTCATTAGGTCAGAAAAAGGCATAATGTATAATTTGATTTTGGAAAGTTTGTCAAATATCAAAGGTTTAAAACACTTGATATCACAAAATGGGATCACAGGCCATTGTAAAATAAGTCATTCATTTAAGCAAAGTGATAATTCAAGGATTTCAAATAATGGCATAAACCTTCATTCTTTGAGAGAGAAGTCTTAATATTCCAAACGATAAGCCCTAATAGAAACAGCAGGAAGCCAATTAGATTTGTTTTTCAAAATTTTATATACAATCCATAAAATTTTAATCTTGACCATAAGATATAACTTCCATAAGCCTTTTACAACCTTTATAACTTTTATTAAAGAATTGGTTAATGCTTCAAGAAAATCTTGTTAATTTGACACAGGGGCCAATATGCTGGTCTTGCATCAGTGTGCCTTTAACATTAATGATTAATTTATAGAGAAACTGAATTTATTTTATCTTTCAAAATATGCTCATACAATCTCACACTCCCACCTCTTCCACAACAGTACCTGGGCCTTGAATTGAAATAGCTTTAATTTCTGGCCCTGTGTCTCAGGAATACAGTTTACTTTATGGGCATTTTCTATGGGGTGTGAAGATGGGGCTTTAATTGCTGTCAGCATTTAAAATTTAGCAGGACTTGGTGTCCTTTTTAGACCCAGAGTCAAAGCTCAGTAACTCAATGTCCCAAGTACTTTAAAAACACATACAGAGAGATACACGGATGTAATAACCTTAATTTTAAAAAGTTTAATCTGTTTTTGTCATAAGCAAAAAAAAAAATACTTAGTAATAATGGCATAAGAATTGTTTTGATAAAAGGTAAACCTGTTAGGCCAGCTACCAAAAGGCAAAAGACGTTCCGCACTGCAAAGAATGTTATATTGGAGAAAACATTTCCTTTAAACCTTTAAGAAAACATTGTTAATATCAGGCCACTGCAACAGAGCTCCAGGAAAAAAATATTTGTATAAGCTGAAAATGTGTTAAAGGAGAGCATTACTATTTTACTCTCTTTAAAAGGGGAGAGAAAACTGAAAATGGAGAGATGCAATAAAAGTTGAACTTTGGGTTGAAAAATTAAAATACGTTATAATTTATTAAGAATAATCAATCCCTTAAGAAAATATTATTGTTCTAACTAATTATTCAGTGTTTTTTTTAACATCAAACTTAAACTTTAGAAAGACCATTATAATTTCCCTTTAATTATAGACAACTTGATCATATAAAAGTATTTGTTTTTTTATAAGTCCTCTTATTGTGATTTACGCAGATCATTCATGACATGTTTGGACTTTCTGGTTTGTCCTAAACATCTCTCTTTCTTAAACAACCAGTCATTTCATTCTAGCTCTAAATTTACCATAAAAGGTTCTTTCTCATATAAAATTATTTATCTTTAAGCTTTCTACAAGAAAAAAATACCTCTTTATTTCTTTAACTTTCTTTACATCTCTCTTATTTCCTGGTTTTACCTTGTTTTATATATAACCTTTAAATAAGCTTTGAATTAAACAAAAATTGTTCACCCTTTTAAACAAAGGATATGTTTGTTTAGAAAGTTTTCCTACCATATATTTTTATTGCAAGATACCCAAATAATGAAATATTTGTTATTTAATTTAATATAACTCTATATGCTGTATTATAACTAGTTCATCTGCAAGTAGTATCCCATCACATTTACCTAATTATTTTATTTTAGTTGTTTACTTAGATTATTTATGAAAACCGTGATAGTCATGATTTAAAGTTATAAAACCACCATTGGAAAATTATAACTGAGATACTGAAACAGATTTGACCTGACTCCATCTTGCTTTTCACTTCCAAGTTGTCCTTGTTCATTCCTGGGCATAGGCCAAACTAAGTTTGGGAGGAAATTAGTTCATATTTTAGCTTTGAAACAAAGACAATAACAGTCCTTTCACAAAACAAATCTCCCTACTCTCTGTGTAATAGACTGCCCAAAGCCACAGGATTAGAAGTTACAGTAATCTTACTAATTCAAGATGTAGCTATTTTCATTAAACCAACATCAATGTCTTATTTATTAAAAATTACACAAGCAAAAATCATTCTGTTTTGGGCTGAGTTTATAGTTTTAAAACCTTTATGCCAAATTTTGACACCTTATGATATTTGGCAGGGATAAATATAAAATTGCTTGATTAATAAATGCAAACAAAAATGTACGCTGGCAATTCTTAAGACATTTCTAATATTACTTTACCAATAATTTTAAAGCTAGATTATTTATTAAAGATTCTATTTAAGTTATGTAAACTTGAAAAAGTATTCAACCAGTCTTTTCTTTTTTTCCTGATAAAGTATTTAAATGCTTTTATTTTTCTTTGGGCCAATTAATTAGAGTTATTTCATATATTTTCAGTAGTAAAACATTGTATATACAACACATAAATACATAGATGTATTAGGCATGCCAATAGAACTATATCTTATAGATTCATAAAAACTTTTTCTTCCTGTCTTAGACTTTCAGATTATTGATAACCTGTTTCACAAACCTAGACAGTTGTCAGCTAAATAGCCTTAAATTTGCATAGCAAAGGAAACAACTCAGGTGAAAGTTAAATAGCAAAATGTACATGTTAAGGTACAGAGAGAAAAAGTCTGATGGTGCTAGAGGGAGATTAAAGATGGACACCAAATCAAACACAAATTATAGAAATGTATCATGGGATTGTGTAAGGAGACCAATTCTATTTAGATAGGGACTACCTATTTTTTTAACTGGAACTGTGAGCTCTGGGCAGAGCCCACACTGAATCCTGGGCCCCCAAAAGGGAGAATTATTATGAGACTAGACCATGTGATGCTTTTACAGGGCACTTAAAAGTTTTTTTAAACAAAGACATTTCTAAGTGTCTAAACTACACTCTTCCTTAAAAACTCAAGAGTAGCCTCTGTTACAGTAATTATTTTAGTCAAAAAATCAGGTGAAAACACAATTCAGTTGACTGAGAAGAAAAAAACAAATTTGCTCAAAAAAAGACGAGATCCTAGGAGAGACAAATGAACAAAAAACAAAAAATATGAAGGCCTTTTAAATACAAACATGCACACATGCGCAAATACACACACACATCTTGAACGTTAGCTTTTTAATTAAGCTGACATTTAACCGTTGAGCTCCTTTAAAAAAAATCCTTTTAAATCTCATTACATATTTTAGCTAGGACAAATTGCTGCTATTTCAGAAGTACTAAGTATCAAAACAGAAAGGGCTTGATTTAGGAACCAGGCTGTCATGGTGAAAAAAAAAAAAAAAAGAAGAAGAACCTTAGCTATCAGACTGCAGTGTGGGGTGACATCAATTGGTCTTTCAGTTTGGCTTGGCTAGCAAAAACGTGGCCTTGTAATGTAAATAAAGCCCGTTAAGTAGTTAATATCAAATGTCGTTTTTTTTCTTCTGATGGCTGTTTTCCTCCCCACATCATACCACAATTTTCGTGGGAATTTAACCACTTTAGAGGCCTTATTCCCCATAATTTGGAGCTTTCCTTTGGGTTTGATAAATTCAGATAGAGTTGGTCAAACCCCATTGGAGAAAGAACAAAACAACAAAATAAGAACAAACAAACGACAAAAAAAGTTAAGCAAAATAAATGATTGCACAACTTATATGATTACTGAGTGCTCTAATGGTAAGTAGAAATTAAGACCAGCTGGGTTTTTTTTTTTTTTTCCACTTGAAGTTCTGGGATACATGTACAGAATGTGCAGGTTTGTTACAGAAGCATACATGTGCCATGGTGGTTTGCTGCCCCTATCAATCCATCATCTAGGTTTTAAGCCCCACATGCATTAAGTATTTGTCATAATGCTCCGGCTCCCCTTGCCCTCCACCCCCCAACAGTCTTGGTGTGTGATGTTCCCCTCCCTGTGTCCATGTGTTCTCATTGTTCAACTCCCATTTATGAGTGAGAATATGCAGGGTTTGGTTTCCTGTTCCTTTGTTAGTTTGCTGAGAATGATGGCTTCCAACTTCATCCATGTTCCTGCAAAGGACATGAATTCAATTGTTTTATGGCTGCATAGTATTCCATGGTGTATATGTGCCACATTTTCTTTATCCAGTCTATCACTGTTGGGCATTTGGGTTGGTTCCAAGTCTTTGCTATTGTAAATAGTGCTGCAATAAACATATGCCTGCATGTGTCTTTATAGTGGAAACATTTATAATCTTTTGGGTATATACCCAGTAATGGGATTGCTGGGTCAAATGGTATTTCTGGTTCTACATCCTTGAGGAATCACCACACTGTCTTCCACAATGGTTGAACTAATTTACACTCCCAACAGTGTAAAAACATTCCTATTTCTCCACAGTCTCATCAGCATCTGTTGTTTTCGGACTTTTTAATGATTGCCATTCTAACTGGCATGAGATGGTATCTCATTGTAGTTTTGATTTGCATTTCTGTAATGACAAGTGATGATGAGCTTTTTTCCATATGTTTGTTGGTCGCATAAATATCTTTTTTTGGGAAGTGTCTGTTCATATCATTTGCCCATTTTTTGATTTTTTTTTTGTCTTGTAAATTTGTTTAAGTTCCTTGTAGATTCTGGATGTTAGGCCTTTGTCAGATGAATAGATTGCAAAAATTTTCTCCCATTCTGTAGGTTGCCAGTTTACTATGATGATAGTTTCTTTTGCTGTGCAGAAGCTCTTTAGCTTAGTTAGATACCATTTGTCAATTTTGGCTTTTGTTGCACTTGCTTTTGGTCTTTTAGTCGTGAAGCCTATGCCCATGCCTATGTCATGAGCGGTATTGCCTAGGTTTTCTTCTAGGGTTTTTTATGGTTTTAGGTTTTACATTTAAGTCTCCAATCCATCTTCAGTTAATTTTTGTATAAAGTGTAAGGAAAGGATCCAGTTTATGTTTTCTGCATATAGCTAGCCAGTTTTCACAGCACCATTTATTAAATAAAGAATCTTTTCCCCATTGCTTGTTTTTGTTAGGTTTGTCAAAGATCAGATGGTTGTAAATGTGTGGTGTTATTTCTGAGATCTCTATTCTGTTCCATTGGTTTATATATCTGTTTGGTACCAATACCATGCTGTTTTGGTTACTGTAGCCTTGTATTATAGTTTGAAGTCAGGTAGCATGATGCCTCCAGCTTTTTGCTTAGGATTGTCTTGGCTATATGGACTCTTTTTTGGTTCCATATGAAATTTAAAGTAGTTTTTTCTAATTTTATGAAGAAAGTCAATGGTAGCTTCATGGGGATAGCATTGAATCTATAAATTACTTTGGGCAGTATGGCCATTTTCATGATATTGATTCTTCCTATCCATGAGCATGGATTTTTTTTTCCATTTGTTTGTGTCTTCTCTTATTTCCTTGAGCAGTGGTTTGTAGATCCCCTTGAAGACGTTCTTCCTGTCCCTTGTAAGTTGTGTTCCTGGGTATTTTATTCTATTTGTAGCAATTGTGAATGGGAGTTCACTCATGATTTGGCTCTCTGCTTGTCTATTTTTGGTGTATAGGAATACTTGTGATTTTTGCACATTGATTTTGTATCCTAACACTTTGCTGAAGTTGCTTCTCGGCTTAAGGAGTTTTGGGGCTAAGATAATGGGATTTTCTAAATATACTATCATGTCATCTGCAAACAGAGACCAGCTGTCTCTGTTTAAACTTAACTTTAGCCAAGACAAATCCCAATTCAGTTACTTACCTGGGGATGTGTCTCAGACTGTAGGCTGCTCTCTAACATCCTAGAAGCAGAAAAAAACAAACAAAAAAAAAACCAAAAAAAACTCATCTTATCTGTTAGAAGTGAGCTCAAACTCCATAAAGGAGTTGCCTGCCTTTCATCATCATTGAAACAGGAAATCTTGCCTTCTTTGTCAGAAGAAATTAAAACTTAAAAAAAAGAGGAGTTGTACAGCAAAATAAACTTTAGATCTTGACCAAATTTTAGGAGATAAGGGATTCTCTGGAGGGGATGCTCTCAGACCTCAGCAAATTGTCCTATTGGTTTGAGCTATAAAGTTAGTTAATGTTGGTACCAAGCACCAATTTGTCAAAGGTCAGGGGCATCTCCACTCTGAATCCCTCTGTGGTTACCAAATGTCAACCCCCAAAATTTGAGATAGTTCTCAATTAATTTAGAAGGTTTGTTTTGCCAATGTTGAGGATGCATACCTGTGAAACAGACTCTGGAGGTCCTGATGACATGTGCCCAAGGTGGTCAGAGTACAGCTTTATTTTATACATTTTAGGGAGACATGAGACATCAATCCACGTGTGTAAAATGAACATTGGTTCAGTCCAGAAAGGCGGGAAAGCTCAAAGCAAAAGTGGGACAACTTGAAGCAGGGAAGCGCTTCCAGGTCACACATAGGTGAGAGATAAATGGTTGCATTTTTTTAAGCTTCTGATTAGCCTTTCCAAAGGAGGCAATCATATATGCATTTGTCTCAGTGAACACAGGGGTGACTTTGAATAGAATGGGAGTCGGGTTTTCCCTAAGCAGGTACCAGCTTGAATTTTCTTTTTAGCTTAGTGACTTTGGGGGCCCAAGATATTTTTCCTTCACACTACCGTGTGTCAAAGAATGTGCTCAGCACCACTGCAACAAGGGTACACAGGAAGCACAAAATGTTCCCTCTCAAAAGCTGCCCATGCTCTAGAGAAAAAATAAAAACAGTTCATGAAATAATTAAGGAACAAAAAAAAGTAGTAAAGTAACCCTTGGGTCATAAAGCTGAGACTTAATTAGAGTTAGACAAAGTATATTTTTATAGGTACTTGAGTTGTCAGGGGAGGGTTTGTGGAAGAAATGCTCTAAAGGTGTAAAATTAATTTTTAGCAGCCCCCATCTGAAAGCCTCACACTGTTTTTCACTGGGCCAGCCAAACCTTGCAATAGCCATTTCTGGCACTTTAGGGCTACTTCCCAGTTCCCATTCTGGTGCCTAAAACAAGAATTATTCCCTTCCAGAAAAACAACAGAAATGTACACTTAAATTCCTTTCATGTTTATAACTGGATGCTTTCCTCATGAGAATGAGACTACCATGACATTTTCTAAATTAGAGGAGGGCTCCATTATTGAAATGCTTGTAATTACCTTTAACATCCCTGTTCAATATTGTGTACTGTAACAGTGGGTAGTGAAGTTGTTCTTCTAAATGTAGGACTAACTAATGAGTTTATAAATCAAATGATATATCTAGTAAGTTCAGAGTAATGAGTGATGAATCTTATCAGAGCTAAATAATATGTCTGGATGTCTCTTTTCTATTAAAAACTATTCAGAATTGAAGATATTCCTTTTGACTTTAGAGTTACTCTTTTTGTATAGTCCCCACCATTAAAGCTACTTGGAGTGCTAGCAATATGCTTTTAGAGTGGGGAAGCAAAGAAAAGCACTTTTACACATTTGTGGCACTGAAAGATTTGCCAGCAGTGCTGGGCTGTAGGCTGTCACCAGGCCCTGAGACATGAATCTCTTGTGGTCATTTTAGTGCTTGTGTAACTCAAAAAGGCTGTGGACTTAAACTGGAATTTCAAAATGATTAGTCCATATTTGCTGCTAAAGTAATTGCTCCAACTATTCTAAGAGGACAACCGAGAGCCTCAGTCCCCAAATGACTTACCCCATACACTGTGGAAGACCCAGCCAAGCTTCAGCAAGGCAGCCAGCAATATTTAACTTCCTCATTCAAGTTGCCTACCACATGGAGGCTCAGACAGAAATACTGTTCTGGGGGGATTAGCACATAATGAGCTCCCATGAATACAGCTTCGGTAGCACTCAATAAGACCTGGTTTTAATTCCATGAGGGAAGCATCAAGGGGACTACACATCTTTAGCAATCCACGAATAAAATATAAGGATGGCTTTATTAGTCTCCTCCAATATGTGAAACTTGTTGGAGACTTATTAAACTAGCCCTGTTACCTAGGCACTGGTCAAATCTTGGAGCGTAATCAGAGCCTGAAATGGCTGCCAAAAGAGGTTTCCCGAATACATTTTGTGTGTACCCTTTTGACTACCAAAATTGATGGAACTCAAGAACTCAAGTAAAAATTTACTTTTACTGCTGGCTTTAGAAACGCCCCAGGTGATACTAACCCCTCTCTATTATTTGAAAATATATCAGAGGTTATCACAGGGATTAATTAATATTCTAGAATGTCAGAACTGGAAAGTACCTTAGAGATTAACTAACTCCAAGTATTCATTTTGCATGAGGAAACTGAGGCATAGAGAAGGTACATGACTTTTCCCAAGTCACACAATTAATTCGTGGCAGTAAAAGGAAGAAAATCTTGATCAACTGTCACTTTGGTGATTTTTTTTACCCCACGAGGGAGGATAAAGTCTTTCCAAACTGAAGGTGCAATCACAGGAATGCATATGTTGTACTTCATTGAATGGCTCAATGTTTCTTTGAGTAATTGAAGTTAAGTTCATTTTGATAACACCTATAATTTGTATAGAGCTTTACAGTACACAGAGTGTTTTCATAGATATTATTTTACTTGGATCTCCCAAGTCTTTATGACAGATAGGATAAATTACATTTTTCATTTGAGAAAGAAAAAACTAAAACTCAATGGTTATATAAATTCCAGCAAGTTAGTTATCATTCAACCACCGTGTTCTCCTGAATCTAAGTTCAATACTCTTGCACTTGGGAAAAGATAGTAAGAAAATTCCTCAAATATGTCATCAAATTTCAAGTTCTATCCATTCAACATAATTTTAGTTTATTTATGAAAATTTGTCTTATGTCCAGGCACTACTTTATGTACCATTTATAATGATGAAGATAACTAATATTTACTGAGTCCCTTGCTTTGTGTCAGTCACTGTCCTAAGTTTTTCAAATTTATTAACTTATTGAATATTTACTGTATTAGTCCATTTTCACACTATGATGAAGAAATATCTAAGACTGAGTAGTTTATAAAGAAAAAGAGATTTAATAGATTCAGAGTTCCACATAGTTTTGGAGGCCTCACAATCATGGTGGAAGGTGCAGGAGGAGCAAAGGCACATCTTACATGGTGGCAGGTAAAAGAGCTTATGCAGGGAACTGCCCTTTATAAAACCATCAGATCTCATGAGACTTATTCACTACCTTGAGAACAGCATGGGGAAAACCCTCCACTATAATTCAATTACCTCCCATCAAGTCTATCCCATGACATGTGGGGATTATGGGAGCTACAATTCAAGATAAGATTTGGGTAGGGACACAGCCAAACTGTATTATTGTGTCCCTGGCCCCTCCCAAATCTCACGTCCTCACATTTTGAAACCAATCATGCCTTCCCAACTGTCCCCAAAAGTCTTAACTCATTTCAGCATTAATTCAAAAGTCTGCAGTCCAAAGTCTCATCTGACACAAGGCAAGTCCCTTCTGCCTATGAGCCTGTAAAATCAAAAGCAAGTTAGTTCCTCTCTAGATACAATGGAGGTATAGGCATTGGGTAAATACACCCATTCCAAATGGAAGAAATTGGCCAAAATGACGAGGTTATAGGACCCATGCAGGTCTGAAATTGAGCAGGGCAATAAAATCTTGAAGATCCAAAATGATCTCCTGTGACTGCATGTCTCACTTCCAGGGCATACTTATGCAAGATGTGGGTTCCCATGGTCTTGGTCAGCTCTGCCCCTGTGGCTTTGCAGGGTACAACCCCCTCCTGGCTTTTTTCGTGGGTTAACATTGAGTGTCTGTGGATTTTCCAGGCTCACAGGGCAAGCTGTCTGTGAATTTATCATTCTGGGGTCTGGAAGATGGTGGTCCTCTTCTCACAGCTCCACTAGGCAGTGACCCAGTAGGGACATTGTGTGTGGGCTCCAACCCCACATTTCCCCTCCATACTGCCCTTGCTAAGGTTCTCCATGATGGCTCTGCTCCTGCAGCACACCTTTGCCTGGACATCCAGTCATTTCCTTTCATCCTCTGAAATCCAGATGGAGGTTCCCAAACCTCAATTTTTGACTTCTTTGAAACCACAGGCCCAACACCACATGTAAGCCATCAAGGCTTGGGACTTGCAACCTTTGAAACAACAGCCTGAGCTGTACATTGGCCCCTTTTAGCCATGGCTGGGATGCAGAACCCCATGTCCCAAGACTGCATGAAGCAGTAAGGCCCTGGACCCAGCCCACTAAACCATTTTTTCCTCCTAGGCCTCCTGGTTTGTGATAGAAGGAACTGCTATGAAGACTTCTGACGTGTCCTGGAGACATATTCCCCATTGTCTTGGCAATTAACATTTGGCTCCTCGTTACTTACGCAAATTTCTGCAGCTCCAAACTTTCCCACATCTCCCTGTCTTCTTTTGATCCCTCCAAACTGTTTCAACCTCTGCCTGTTACCCAGTTCCAAAGTCACTTCCACATTTTCAGGTATCTTAATAGCAATGCCCTACTCCCAGTACCAATTTACTGTATTAATCAATTTTCATACTTCTATGAAGAAATACCCAAGACTGGGTAATTTATAAAGAAAAAGTAGTTTAGTAGACTCACAGTTCCACATGGCTGGGAGGCTTCAAAATCATGGAAGAAGGTAAATGAGGAGCAAAGGCACATCTTACGTAGTGGCAGGCAAGAGAGCATGTGCAGGAGAACTGCCCTTTATTAAACCATCACATCTCCTGAGACTTATTCACTATCACGATAATAGCACAGGAAAAACCCACCCCCATGATTCAATTACCTTCCACCAGATCCCTCCCACAACATGTGGGGATTATGGGAGCTGCAATTGAAGATGAGATTTGGGTGGGGACACAGCCAAATTATATCATTTACTAAATCAACCTTGGAGATTAATGCTATTACTATACTTATCTTATAGATGAACAAATTACAGAGTGGTTAAGCAACTTTCCCAAGATTATTATGCTAATAAATGATAGAGCCAAGATTTTGGCCTAGACAACCTAGTCTCTAGAATATCCATACAGCCACTACTATCTTTATTGTCACTGTGGGTGACTAGAATTAAAAGTGTTGTTAGTCTTTTCACACTGAAAATATCACTCTGTAATTTGCGTTAGTACAATAATACAGAAAAAAACTTCATTGCTTTGAAGTCATCTTCTATAGCATGGGGCAGTAGGAGATCAGGTAATTGAAAACAAAGTTGCTTTATTATGTAGGAAACATTAGACTTGAAGGCTTGTAATGACTCTAAACAAGTCATTAGAGTCTCTTTTATGAAAAATATTGTTTTATAAAATGTCCCTAAATTGGTTTGTATTGAAAGAAAAAAGATGGCTCTAATAAAAACATATTGTGTTTTTCCAAAACTAGTGCTTCACCAAATGTTGTGTACAAATAGTAAATAATATGAGACTAAGGAGAATGCAGTCTAAATGTGTAACAGCTTCACATATCAATGGCTCAGTTGTCATGACAAGACTCATTGCTGTCAATGCACCTAAATATAATTTAATGATTATTAAATGGAGATTTCCACAAAAACAGTATCAAAGTTTGTGAATTAAGTGATAAAGATAAAGTTTGAGTAAATGGGCATTTTAGTTGTCTGAAAGTGCTATGGCAGAAGCAAGATGCTCCTTAATTATTGCCTTCCAGTACCACAGACTATGCTACAATAACCCGAGTAAATGAGTGAGAGGAGCATCTTTTCCCTCGTTGGCTCCCAATCCTTTCTCTGTAATGACATAGTTGTAGTTGATATATTCTATAATGTATCTGTCTGCTGTCTGTTCCTGTCTTAGCTTTCTTGCACCTCCCTTTTTCCTTCCTTTCTTCTTTCAACAAATACATTTTGAGTCCTAGGAATGCAATGGTGAACAAACACATAGACAACATCTCTCTTGTCATTTAGCTTAGAATCTACTGAGAAATATTAACATTTTTAAAGTCACACTAATTAATGTACATTTACAAATGGAGATAAATGTTTTGGGAGAATGAAACAAGGTTTCTGACCTAGAAGATGGTGGGGGTGGCTGTAACAGAAGTTCTAATTTGAGGGAATGCTTTCTTGTGCTATGATTTGAAGAATGAGTAGCAGTTCACTGGTTGAAAGAGGAGAATCACATCCAGGGCAGGATCAAGACTACTTCAAGTCTTTAAGCCAGGAGGGAACATGGCATATTCCAGAAAAATAGAAAAATGGAAAAAGGCCAATGTGACTAGAATATAGGAAACAAGGTAAAAGTAGTCTGAGATGGCCCCGGGAAATATTAATTAAGTGGGCAGCATCAACTTGTGTAGATCAGCAGTTCTGCCAACTTCTTATCTTCTTTTCCACTTCTTAGATGCCTAACACCAATCTCTAACTCCTCTTCCCACTTTTGACCACCATGTGCTCTATGCGAAGACCTACTGTGGAGGTTTGCATAAGTACCATGTCTGATCTACAAATCAAATAGTTAGATTCAAAGTGTGAAAAGATAATGCCTAGGGCTGGACAGCCTGGTGCCCAAATGAGAGATGACAGAGATTTTAAATAATAAGCTTCTGGATAAACTAGCTCAATAGAGAATATTGATGTCCTTTATAAGAGAACATAAAGAGTCTGGTTCTTCATCATAAGCTAGAGAACATAATTTCTCTAAGCATAGAAATAAGAAAAAAAAATATTTTTCATGTACTCACCCTTACTGCCTCCCCAATATTCTGAGAGCCAGGATTGCATTTGAACCCACAGGAGAGCCTTTAATGACCTGGAGTCAACAGGTCATGTACACGTTCTACCTCAATCTTCCCTAGGTAGAAATCTGTCAGTACTTCATGGCTAGAAGTCATCACTGATCATTCTGAAAGACATCTGATTTGTTTGACTCTTTTGGTTGTGGGAAACATAGATATTCTTACTTTTCCCTTGACCAAATTGATTCTGCTGACTCTATACATATTTTTTTTCACTAATGTATAGTTGTTGTTTGTAGTTTCAATTTGATATCTTTCTTCAATAATGACTCCTCATGGCCCTTACCTAACCTCGTGTTCTCTTTGTATGCTTTCTTTCACCTTGAGTTTATGCCTGCTTCCTTAATTAGTTCTCAATTCTCACTCTTGAAAATGAGAGTCAGGTTGGCTCAGTTCATCCTTAGTCAGGCAGAGGTTCTCTTTCATGATCACTTTATAATCCTTTTGATGCTACCTTTGCAACCCCAGAGCCTAATCCACACTTGGTCCAACCAGCTTCTATTAATGGTGAAAATATCTAGTGCACAGCTACAGAGTGTGTACAACAATTAAGCACATGAAGGGTGTGGGAAAGTGTACCAAAACGCAAAGACATTACCCTCTAATGCAGAACAGAGGAAGAGTCTATTGCCTTGGAAATCTTAGACATAATGCAATGTACAAAGAATCTTTTTAAGAATTCTGATTCTTTGCCATTGGTCAGAGCAATGTTTTTAAAATTTTTCTAAGGATCCTTGAGGTTTCTTCAGAGAAATTTCAGGGCATTAAATGTCTACCTCCCATTTTCACAAAATCATTAATGTGAATCTTCACATTAATCAATTTTAGATATTTGATTTCTTTTAAAATTCACAACACTGAGGCTCTGAGAATAAGCTTAGGGAGAGGTCAGCCATGTGCACCCTGGGGTGGCTCTAAGCTGGGAAAGGCATCAGCCATCCCTGCCCTGGGTTGGTAGAAGAAGCTATGCCTAGGAGGGGTGAATCTCTCACTCACCCCCAATTCAGGTACCCAGTGCCCCCCAGCACAGCAAATTTCAAAACTCTTGAAAGTCACCCATTCATTGTGGATTGTAATGGTGACCTGTAAGAAGTGGAGATGCCTGTCAGGCTTTCCCCAGAGCCTAATGTAGTACCTAAGTTTGGCAGCTGATGAAAGGGGAGACACAGCAGCTATCAGGCCTGAATGAGTATGCACGCCACAAATCAGGGAACAAGGTCACCAAATTCTGTTAGGGTGTGTATTCTGTGCCTAAAGGAAAATTCCTGTCCCCAGGGGTGTATTGTGCCTAAGGAAGAGTTCCCTTGGGCTGACTCCATTCCTGGTAGGATCCTCTTTTTTCCCAATGTTTCTGAATTTGGCTTGCATTTGTCTGCTTTGACTGGCTTGAGGAAGAATTGGGTAACTTTGATGATTCTGCCTATGAGTCAAATGTTCTTATATTTATATTTAAAACTGTCATTGCACAATATAAATATGAATGGTAAAATCTCAGCTACTAATTTAAAATTATGTTTTTTCTTTACTTAGAAAGACATTAAATGGCAAACAAACCACACCATAATAGAAGATTGAAAGAAAGAAAAAACAAGCTTTATACTTTATTGCCAGTAATGACACTTTTCCCTTCTCTTTTTTTTTTATTATACTTTAAGTTTTAGGGTACATGTGCACAACGTGCAGGTTACATATGTAACGTTCACATTACATACGTATACATGTGCCATGTTGGTGTGCTGCACCCATCAACTCGTCATTTAACATTAGGTATATCTTCTAATGCTATCCCTCCCCGCTTCCCTCACCCCACAACAGGCCCCGGTGTGTGATGTTCCCCTTCCTTTTAACTAGGGGCTCCACTTTTTGTTTTCTGCTGAATTCTGTAAATTACATAGCTAGGTTTGGGTATTATACATTTTAGTATTCCAAAAATAGTCTTGAGTTTTGTTCTGAGATCAGTTAAAATTACTTAGAAACAGTCTGATGCTATCTGGTTTGACTTTCAAGATTTCTTATGTGGACTAGAGCAGTTCTCAGTCTACTTAACTATTTTTCACTATTGAAGCAAGATTCTACTATTTACTCTACCTAATTCCTTGTGAATCATGAGGTTTTCCTGTCTGGTCGGTGGGAATAGACCCTATTTCTGGCCTTGAGTGTGTATAGGCACCATTACCTTCTTATCCTTTTGAGAGGATTTGGAGTTTCTTCACTCTACAAGCACTGGACAGTGCTCTGCTGAATACTTGAGGGAGGCCCTCCACAAATTTTAGAAGTTCCTTGTGCAGCTCACTCCTCTCTCATACTCTGTCCTGTGACTTCTATCTACTTTGACTTTTATGGACTCTTAGCTCAGTCTTCTCAATTCAGGGGCCCATAGGGCTCCATCTAGCACTGAAGCCTTTCCTGCACTGCAGCCTGGAAATTCATCAAGGGAAGTCATAGAGCAGACCTTCTGTATTTTCTATACATTAGGAATTACTGTCCTTTGTTACCTGATTTTCAGTATCTTGAAAATCATTGCTTTATTTTTGTCATCCAGTTATTTTGATTATTTCAGGTAGAAAGGTACATCTGGTACCTTTTTGTCTAAGTGGTCCACAATTATAAGTCACATGACATTTTTAGCAGTCAAGTCATGCCATCATAAAAAAGTTTTTCTGGTAAACAATAAAATATTGTTTTGTTGGGGAAAGCCCTTAGTAATTTTGATAGTAGAGACAAATATGGAATGTTGTAACAGATATGTAATGGCATTAATTTCTGAGTCTGCAGACAGAAGCATGAAGTCAAAAGTGTAAGGACTGAATATGCTTGGTTTTCTTGATTAGATCCAAAGAAATTGGAAGTAAACATAAAGGATGTAAGTGCCTTCCAGTTTATGTTCACTCTCAAACTCTCCCCTCTGGCTAGATTTATATCTTTTCTACCTGTGGCCTTAGCCTTCTCTTTCCCAGGGATACCTTAGAAAAATCGGGCTCACTAGGATTCACTTATCCATTTAAAAAGAACATTAGAACATTTTTTACCTGCATTTTATCTTAATGAATTGGCAGTTGGAAAAAGTTAGTTGAGATTTTCTGAATAATAACTCTGCAAATAAGAATTTTAATTTGCCAGAGAATGGGAAGAAAGCCAAAATAAGTATTAGTATATAACGCTAAGATTTTTTTCAAGCAATTCCCTTTAATTTTGTTGTTGTTTAAGTGAATAATATTTAACTATCATGGCTATATAAGTAAAAGGTAACATGTCATATCCACTTGAAAACTCACTAACAATTAAAAGCTAAAAAGAATCACTTATTAATACACTTGTATTTGCTCTAAATTTTTATTTTTATGTGCACATGACTACAGATGTTAGTGGGTGAGTGAGTGGGGAGCATTATCTGGAAAAAATATGAGGCAATAGCTCAGGCTTAAAAAATTGCCACTGGAAATGCTATATATTTGAGTTTCTAAGTAGGCACTAATAGAGTTATATCTTGCTGTCCTTGGTTATGTGCTAGCCATCAATGAAAACATAGACTCAAAGATCAAGAACAGGAGGTATATTTTAGAAAACGATTGGCTCTAGAATAAGTTTCCTTTATCTCGTTAGCTATATCATTTTTAGGTACAATAAATCAATTCTGAGAATGAATCAGAACATACAGTGGAAGCAACTTGGTTTAGATATTGGGGTATAGGCTTTGCTGTCTACGTGCTTGTTGGTAACAGTTTCTGTTTACTGCAAAAAGAAAATCAATCTATACTGCTGTCTGAGATCTAGTTTTACTTAATTCCAAATACATTAACTTCTGGTACATATCTCATCAAACACAGTAAAATTGATTTAAAAAACACATTTCTGTTTATTTGACTTTGAATTGAACATTTACTGACATCATCAGCACCAACACCACCATCATCATTATTATCAATATCAGCAGCAGCAGGATCCCTGGCTATTTTTAAACATACATTAGAGATATAAAATATACAGGCCTTCACAGTAACTTGGTCCAGTAAAACAGTCACCTCAGAACACACGGAATGGGGCTGTCGGGGAAATATATAACTGTACTTGAGTCACTGTTATTGTGATCTTTACACAATAGCTTACTCTCTAAGCTGTGACCTCCATTTTGGACCTGGCTTATAATGCCATTATACAATAAGCTCATGTTCTAAAGTTATGTGATTATTTCATTGCTCTCCAAGAAGATGATACAAATCAATCAATGTTAGATGTTTTTCTTTTTAAAGAAATACAAAGCCTTGAAGTCACACACAGTAGTATCCTTTAGATTAACATTTTTTATACCTTGAATATTAATTTGTGGAATTTTATAAGAAAGCACTAAATTGAGCATAATAAAAATCGTATATCAGCATATATGTTATATATGTTATAATTTAGAAAGTTGGGCATTATCTTCCTCTATATAAGTTTTCATTTCTTTGTGTTTATTATTTTCTTGCGCTAGCATACTATTGAGCCACATCTTTAACTATATGGCCATTTTCTGGTTAAACAACAATCCAATCATATTCATGAGTCTGGATCTCGTCTTATTTAATGCTACAGTGGCCAATACTACTAAAAAGATTAATTTTGTTTCATTTCTTTCCTTATAGCCTGTGATGGTTAATATTAAGTGTCAACTTGATTGGATTAAAGGATGCAAAGTATTGTGCCTGCTTGTGTCTGTGAGGGTGTTGCCGAAGGAGACACATTTGAGTCAGTGGATTGGGAGAGGCACACCCACCCTCAATCTGGGTGGGCACTATCCAATCAGCTGCCAGTGCTGCTAGGATAAAAGCAGGCAGAGGAATGTGGAAGGATTAGACTGGCTTAGTCTCCTAGCCTACATCTTTCTCCCATGCTGAGTGCTTCCTGCCGTCAAACATCAGACTTCAAGTTCTTCAGCTTTTGGACTCTTGGACCTTCAAGCACAAACTGAAGGCTGCACTGTCAGCTCCTCTACTTTTGAGGTTTTGGGACTCATACTGGCTTCCTCGCTCCTCAGCTCGCAGACGGCCTATTGTGGGACTTCACTTTGTGATCGTGTGTGTCAATAGTCCTTAATAAACTCCCCTTTATATGTATATCTATCCTATTAGTTCTGTCCCTCTAGAGAACCCTGACTAATACATGGCCATAGCTTAAGAATAACTTTTAGAATATATTTCTATATGTATAGAAATGGTGCTACTAAATTGATTAAATATTGACAGGAAATAGTCAATTCAGTCTATCAACTATTACAAAACATTATTCCTCTGAGATGAGTGGTATTGAAAGAACTGATATATTAGTTTGATATCAGATTGGCATCAGCCAAAACAGGTGACATAAGCAGATCCCAGAATGGCTATACAGTTTCAAAATAAAAGATTATATTGTTTTCATTTTGTTGATAATCTTGCTTTGTCATGAAGACAATAAAGATGTGACTGCATTGAATTATCCATATTCCTTTTTAGAAACTGAATAGATTTTTTTTAAAAAAATTAAAAAGATCTTCATAGGAATACTTCCAGTGGAATATTTGTGACAAATTATCATTTACAAAACTTTTAATGTCTAAACTGATGTCATCTGGTGTCTCATATAAAGCTGAGGCAATGTCCCCTTTGATTCTTCTAGTGGTTTGATTGACTACTATCAAAAATATCTACACTTTGGGAGGCCGAGGCGGGTGGATCACGAGGTCAGGAGATGGAGACCATCCTGGCTAACACGGTGAAACCCCATCTCTACTAAACACACACACACACACACACACACACACACACACACACACACACACACACACAAAATTAGCCGGGCATGGTGGCGGGCACCTGTAGTCCCAGCTACTCGGGAGGCTGAGGCAGGAGAATGGCGTGAACCTGGGAGCTGGAGCTTGCAGTGAGCCGAGATCGCGCCACTGCACTCTAGCCCGGGAAGCAGAGCAAGACTACGTCTCAAAAAAAAAAAAAAAAAAAAAACAAAAAACAAAAAACACACAAAAAAACTACATATGTTGCTAACAACAGTATTAGATACTCACAACACAATTTACCACATATCCAGCTACTCATGACTTGAAAGAAACTTGCAAAATGAAAAGACAGAGAGCTGGACAAAGATAATTCGATCTCCACTGAGACTATGGCTAGTAGGGCAAAATATGTTTTTGTTTTTAATGGATCCAGCTAATTTGACCATTGAAATGAATGGTCAGTCTAAACAGAAAATCAGAGAAGTAGGATACGAAAATTGGATCTTCACTGAGACTGGGTCGTAGGAAAAAATGTGGTGTTATTGTATGAATATTATTGATTTGCTCAATATTTATGTAAGGTACATAAAGAAGGCCCTTGGTCGCAAGTCCAAATTAACTTGCTTGCCTTTCTTGAATGACTGATATTTAACTATTCATTTCATTTCTTGTTTTTGTTGACTCAGGCTGCATCTTTATCACCTAAATATCAACATATCCATAGTTGAACACAATTGCAAATAGCAGATTGATATAATTATTTTAGCAGTTTTATCAGCTGCAATAGCTCATCACAGGAATGATATAGATTGCTGCATGATCAATTAAAATAATAATTCACTAGTATGACCGAACAGGTCATATTTTGCTTCTTCCTCTCTTACTCCATGTATCCTTCTTGGAAAACAAAAACAAAACCTGTGTTTCATCTAGAGAAATCTTATAGTGGTTCCTAAAAGAGAAAGGGAGTGGGAGAGAGAGAGGAAGAGGAAGAAAGAAGAAGAAAAGTTTGGAAATGCATAGATTTAAGGACTTAAGGCATCAAAGGACTTATATAGCAATCTTAGAATTATTAATCTAAGTACCTCAATTAGCTTTAATGTGATAATCTGAAAGTCTTCTCAAATTAGTTCTATATGATGAAAAAACTTTTGGTTTTTACTTCTTCCTCCGTCTCTCCCTTTCTCTCTCTTTATCCTTTTCCTCTCACCAATTCAGACCACAAAATAAGCAGTGTGATTGGTTGGCTATTTAAGATGGCTCTGAATTTTTTCCACTATATGATTATATATAGTTGTCCATGAATCATCTTAATGCTGATGTGGCATAATGTATAAAATCAGAATAATTTTAAATATTGGCTTCCATTCTTTGTTTCTATGATACTCTAATAGCTTTGCGGGAGGTAATTGTATTAAACAGAAAAGAGAGTAAACAAGTTTTCAGATCTACATTTATTTTCTCACTAGGTAACTAACTTTAAAAAGAAGACAGAAACCATAAGAGTAAACATTTAGCCTTAATGTTGAGCTATGGTACTAGTATGACTTGAAACAGAAAGGATTTATTGAAGTAGAGAAAAAAAACTCTTCTACAACACAACACTTTAATTAACTTCTTTAATTGTGCCCAAAGGGTGTGAAATGATGGGTACCTTTATACATTCGAAAATATGTATATATATATAAACCAACATAATTGATGATTATAATTACTGCTGATCAACTCATTTTAATCTATTAATATTATGTTTTCTTCTGTCCTAGCTGATTAAAGCAGAGGATTAGAAACTGCCTCCCTGACAGTCACATGATTTTCCCTAACAATTATAAAGCATTTTAGCCTCATCCCTGACCCCTCCATCTAGAACTTTCTCCCTCATAAAGTGTAACAACTTTCAAAAGGAGACAAAGTAGATATTTTGTTAACAGTCACAGTTCATAGTGTGACACTGTAGAGACAGGCTTGACACACAGCTGCTGTACAGGGACACTCAGAGCCCTATAGTACAGTGAATGCAGGTAAAACTCTAGCTAGTACAGTCAAAAACATATTAACACTGGGTGAGAAATTGCTTCTCCATTGACTAAGTAAGCCCCAGCACTTAAAAGGACTAAATATATAATGCCGCATCAATAGCGTGGGGAAAAAAACTATAATATGTAAATGTCCTCAGAAGTTTGGATACTGCCTCTTAGCTGTAGTGCACAGTTTTAATGACAACCCTCTCATTAGCTCAGCCTTCCTAGACTATTTTAAACATTCATCATCTTATGTGGCTAACAGCACAGTTCGTGCAAAATTAGTGGAGGAATGAGGAGAATTAAAAAGGTCTTGCTGCTTAAGGGAGTAAAAAGCAGGTTGTCCTGAGCTCTTCATCTAGTCCTCTACATTTATTAAGGGCAAAACCATTTATCTTTCTACTCATAAATGGAACAGATACAGTGTCTCTCCCTCAGGCACCAGGAGCCACTGGGGAAAGCTAGATTAGGCCTTGAGAACTGATGCAACCTAGTGTGGAATGTTACTTCATGGAGCAAGAAGTTAGCAACAGTCTTTGATTCTAAATATTTTTAATCTGGTTTGTCACACACACACACGGAGGGAAACAAAAGGCAAAAAGATTGCCATTGACAATTCTGCATTGTCTAAGCTGTAAGCACTGTGTCAGGATTTTCACAAATGGACACTCCTAAAGCAAGTTACATAGCTGAAAGTTTGCTTTTGGGAGGGTACTTGTGAAAGGAATAGTAAACCACAGGGCTAGAAAGAAACAACATTTGATATATAGAAATGCATAATTTTTATTCAGATGCCAATTAGGCTCTAGCTTCTTGCCACTTTAGTGGTCACTATTATTTTTGATCTGTGGGATAGTTCTGTCCTGAGTTCCAAGCAGAGAGTATATTGTTCAGCTTGGCCTGTGGTGGCTGGAACATAATAATTTGTCCTAGTATATTTTTAATTTCAGGATTGAAATGTTGGCTTTGCAACTGACTGTCAGAATAATTTATATACATAGTATTAAAAATAAGTATGTGGTGGTTTTATTAATGTACTTTTAAAGAATAATGAAACCTTCAAATCTGCTCTAATGAATTCTGATGAAGTGAAATGCTTAAGAATGATGTTCTTTGTACGTGCTTATTCCCCACTTAAGAAAACAAAAAAATCAGCCCAAAGAGGCAAAATCTCTGACAAGAATCTAGAGGCCCTCTGCAAATTAATACTCTTAGCCTCATATACTGAGTCGCTATACATGAAATGAAAATTTCAGGTTTCTCCTTGCTTTTGGATCTCAGGAAAATAAGGACAGGATTTTTTTTGGGCTTTTACTATTATTTTTAATTGACACATAATAATGATAGATATTTATGGGGTACAATGTGATATTTCTACACATGTATAAAATGTGCAATGATTAAATCAGAGTAATTAGCACAAAGAAATGATAAATGTTTGAGGATAGTTTTTCTGTTGCTTTTTAAAACTCTTCATCTTCGGCTTTCTTGCTATCCCACTCATTGGCAACATGCATATATTTAGAAGGTATTTTTGAATGTAGCTTGCTAATGTTGAGAACACACAGCCACTGTGTTTTAGTATCGCTATGATACTGTAGATGTGACACACTATTTGTTCAAAAAAGCCTTGTTTATAATTATTGCACTTAATATAAAAAATGACGAGCTACATTAAAAAGCCTATTTTTATTCTTTATTGCATTGGTCACTTTTTTCAGGGCAATCACATGCACACATCTGAAATCCATGTGTGTCTGCATGTATATGCGTGTGTGTGTGTGTAAGCATGGTTTTTAAAGAGAAAAATGCTTTTGTGGTGGATAAGTTGATATGCTGAGAAGTTCTACTTCACCATCCCTCTATAAATGAAGGCATGCTAGGCATTGTGCCATTGTTACGTCTCTATCGTATCTTAATCTGCACATTTTGATCTTAATTTTGTATGCATTACATAACCATAATACCCTCTGAAGCTAAACTCCCATTTGAATAACAGCCAAACCAAATATCACCTACTCCCTGCTATACTGCCACCAAAAACAAGAGAGATCAAAGTTTAGTAATGGTCAGTAAGAAAGTAGCTTTTATTTTTCTCTTCAAAAACAGTTATTATTTTTTTGGTTGCTAGGAGTGAGTATTAGCTAGCTTTAGAATCAGCTCTATCTGGGTCAAAACCTACCTCATTCATCTACTAGTTGTATAAACTAACACGAGTTACACTATGAATTCCTCACTGTGAATGAAGATACCAACACTTACTTTAGAGGATTGTTATACAGGGTGGCAAAATATAATTGCCTGGCACAAGGTAGATGTTCCTTTTCTGTCTGACCATTTTATTCAGAGACATACATTTTCCAAACATTTTTACAAACATTTCCTGGTTGATCTTTACAACAACCCAATGAGGCAACTAAGCCAAAAATTACTATGATCAGATAGGAAACTAAGGCCCATATAGCCAGTCATCAGGAAAAGTTTGGTAAGAATCCATATGACCTCCTCCGAGACTTGTAAATACTATCAACATACCATCAAGTATTGGAAGAGAAATCTCTTTGGCCTGAAAATACTTTTTTTCAAATACATGTGGAAATGCATACATACTTATAGATGAAGATCTATACATATTATTTAGATACATGTTTTTCTCAGCAATTTCTTAAGTTTAAAAAAAATAATGTTTAAGTTTCTTGTATAATGGTCCAACAGCGTTAAATTTATGTGAAGTGTTACATGCAAAACATTTTTATTATAAAAGTAAATTCCTGGTGAGGGCAGGCAGAAATCCAAATCAAAATAAAACAAAATTTCTAAGCACTCTCCCTTCTGTTTAAACTCAAAGCAGTGGACTAGTAATACATAAAGGTATGAAAAAATACTAAAAGCACCTAAATTTAGCTATTTTTTTTCAGTGTAGCATGAAAAAAGTTGTGAATGCTAAAAAGAAGCTGCACTCTCTGGAACTCTTAAAATCCAGGCCAGTTCTGGAAGCTGCCAGTGTAGTATAAGTAGCTGACAGCCTAAACACCCTCAATGCCACCTACTGCTGTTCCTTGGATTACTGCTCAGATTTGATTACTGTCTCCCTCATCCCTAAGGCTATCACTAGCTTTACACATTAAGAATTGTCCCTTTCAGCTAATGGTGACTGTGGGAACAGATAGGAATATGCTACATTGCCAACTCACTGCAACAGAGGCATCTGCTGAGAAGAAGGCAGTGTGTTTTCAGACACTCAGGGGAATATGGTTGAGAGACTACATTGTCTTAAAATTAATGGAACAGTGTATCACACTACAAGAATATTATGCTTTATAGGTAATTTTACTAAAATGTAAAGCACTAATTATAGAAAGGTGCTGAAGCAACCTTATGTTTGTCTAACTCCTAATAGTAATTTCTGTGTCTCTAATTGAAAAGAAAGCCTGACTTCTGGCTCTCCACAGATTTACACCACTGAAAATTAAAAATGGATGAAGATACATACTCTTAAAACACTTTACTTGCACTCATATGACAATGCTTAACTCCAGTATATCTTGAACCAGTCACAATGCAGATGTCAACTTTCCTTAGTAGATCAAGACCTCCTGCAATGGCAGGGGAAAATGTTTCTTTTTGTCCTGAGCCTGGCATGGTGGTTTTTTTTGTACATTACAGATATTTAATAAAGTCTGTACAATTAAGCAAAATAAGTACAAAAAATGAAGAGGAGTGGATTTTCTGTCTTGCAGTCATTTATTTTTTGTTGACAGCCAATAACATGTTTTTGTTGTTTGTTTGTTTGTTTTGAAAAAGAAAAAAGATATGAGGCAATTTTAAATTTTGCCTAAGGTTTTATGGGACGGTGAATGTGGGGATAGAAAAGGACTGACAGGCAAACAAAACCTTTGTTGAGATAGTTGCACATGTGGGTTTAGCAAAGGGAAAGAATTCACCATTTATTATCTGTTGTATGTTTTTAAACCCTGTGATATACCAAACATACATATATATGCAATGGTGTTATAATCCTCATTTTAAAATGAGGGACAAGATGCTCAGAAAGGCTAGGCACTTTCCCAAGTTCACTCAGTTAGTAAAGCATAGTGCTGAGTAAATTCGTGGGTCTGATCATAAAGCCAGTGATTATTTTGGTATTACACAAACACCTATTCCTCCCTCTTTGTAAACTTTATGTTAAGCTGGGAGCTTAAATCTATTTAGAAAGCAGTCACTGTGTAGAAGCAATAGTGGAAGTGTCAAAAAATAATATATTCATTTACCTTAGAAATAAAATTAGAAGGCTTACCTTAGATTTAAAATTAGAAACATTGAGTAAATGGGGAATGGGTGCATAGTAGATGTTTTAGCACACACCTATAATTCTACATATTAGATAAGCTAAGTCTAGAGAAAAGCTGGAGCTTACAGATTCATATTGCACCAGTGGAAACTAGGAAACTAGGTTTCTGCATTAAATCTAGCAGCCATTCCCCAAGAAAGGAGTCCTAAGATACCTAAGAAAGTGTAAACAGGCTCAGGATGAAGGAACACTGTCACTAAGTCAAAAAATCATAAAGAACTTGTCTCACAAAGCAATTTCCATAGATTCTACCACCATAATCTTACAAAATATTTTGAGAATTATGATTACTTTTTATTTTTAAGTATATTTAATATACTTTAAACACACACATTTAAAAGATTTGCTAAATTCCTAAGAAATATTTGCTATATCACGGTGCATAGTATTTGTGGAAGAACACATCTACTATTTCATAATAAGTCAATGATTAAAAAAAAATCTTATGTGCACATATGATTTCATAGCCAACACTGAAGAAAGATACCTCCTTGGCATTCCTACAAACCTCAAAATATTTTGTGACTTTTGTGAATTTCATAAAGCCTATGAGTGAGATGGAAAAATATTATTGTATCCATTTACAGAAGAGGAATTAGTGACCCACAACCGATTTGGGACTTTACCCCTACAATGAATCAGTAGAAGAGTCACAAATTTACTGAAGTCTCCAGAAAAACTGTCCACAGGGTCAACCATGTTTGATGTGATTACTGCCTGTAATAACAACAAGGTCATATGTACTTTCCTGATTACTAGTTCTTTCAGTATTTTATCAATCTCGAAAGCATTAAAATTAATGTCTCTAAACTATTTTTGCATTCATGATGTCAATCTTAGCAAAAGCTAGTGAGATGTTATCACAGAAAGTCATCCGAAGAGAAAAAGTCTAATCGCCAAGATAGGTTGCCCAGCATTTTTTCTGTATATGTATTACCATTGCCTCCTCTCAGAAGCGGCAGACACATGAACTGTATGACAAACTCAAATGCTGCTTTAGAGGGAAATCTCATTTCCCTCAGGTGGTAGGCTTATTTACTTGTGAGTTTTCTTAAGTGTCTGGAAGAAACTTAGTTGTAACACCAAAAGGAAGAGTCTAGTTTTTTTTCCAGGCCCACTATCAATGAAGGGAATCCAAAAGAGACTACAATGCTATTTTTGATGAGAAGAGTTCCATGCATATTTCCCTCTTCTTTGTGTCTACCTAATCCTCTTAAAGTTACTAGGTTCCAGGTCAGGGTGGGGGTAAGTGTCAGTGCCTAATGTATTGATTGCCCTCTAGTGGATGGAGCGTAAAGATTTCTTGTTAGTATGTGACGAACCTAAATATGAATCTTGGAATATTCAAATTGTTGCCTCCATATTTTCAGAGGACAAACTTGGCAGCTATTTTTTTTCATTGTGCTCTTAGACCACATCTTTAAGTCAATCTATTTCTATATCATACTTCTTGGGTTGCTTTCCAAAAACAACAGGTATTTTTGCAAGTCTACTATGTATAAGTGACTGTGACACAATCTGTGAAGGGTAAAAATAAGTACTGTATAATACATGGTCTCTGTCTGTATAGAGCTCAGTTTTATCTCAAATGTGATATGTACAACTGAAAAAACAGCACAAAGTATCTTTTACTGGTATTAAATGAAAACTGCATTCTTTAGATGAGTAAGGCTATTGAGTTTCAAAAGCAAATATCGTCTCACACCCACCCTCCATCACATAACCCTGCCAGATCTTAATACAAGCTTCACAATAGGAGAGAGTAGAACATTAATGGGGTCATGAGTTGAGGAAGCCATAAAACTGAAGTCTTTAATAGCACTGTACTCCATTGATATATTTAAACTCTAAAGAGTTCCACCTTTGGGGTAATCATAACTGCATGTTTCTCTAGGTAACATGTAACTTAGAACTTTTAATATGAAGAAAACATTTGGGTAATAGTTTTTAATATATTTAGCACTAATTAAATGAGGTCAGGGTAAGGTTGAGTGAGGAACTATAGGTATGTCACTTAAGTCAGCAAAGTATATGAATAAAGTTATCCAAATATTTTCCTGTGAAAAGCCCCACAACCTCCTTTTTTCCACCACCCATCCATGACCTGAAAAACCCTTCCTTATTCCTATATCATAGTAATTACACCGTTGAATCATTATTACTTGTTTACCTCTCTCTCTCTGCCTTACTAGACTTTGAGCTTTCTTTGTATTTTCTCCAAAATTTATAATCACTAAAGGCACAGAGTAAGTGCCAAATTTAATAAAAATATCATTGATTGAAAGAATGAAATGTAGTGGAAATTTCAGGCACTTGTGGAGATACTACTGTTTATGGGCACCTAGTAACATGTCTCAAACTTGAATATGTAGAAGACTATCTCGTCTTCCTGGCTGTTTATTTTATTTGTTTGCTGCGACTGTGAACATACAAGTAGGCCTTATGAAATTTAAATCAAAATTGCATTATTTATATTAGCAATTGAAAAAGGACCATATTCTTACTGTTTTTCAAAGCAAGCCAAATAGGAAAAAGAGCCAAATTAAGTCACGCAGTAAATTATCTAATGATTGAGCCACAGAAAATAATGACATTTTTATAGAAATTTTTAATTCCCCATAAAACAGTTTCACATTTTTAGCCTGATGAGAAAAGTAATATGTTCAAAATTAGGAAACTTAAAGGAATGAAAGTTATGTGTTTTGAAAACTAAGATTTCTTGCTTAAAATATAAAAATAGTTGATGCAGGCGTAAGGAGAGTATCACTGAAGTCCTCATATTTGTGACCAAAAAGAATAAAGGGCCTGTGCTAATATTACAACTATTTCATATGAACAAGTTCTAGAAAAAACAATCTTTACTTAGATGCCTCTGATATCTAAGTGCAAAGAAACATAAAATAACAAAACAATACAAGCAAGAAGATAGAATTTAAAGAAATGAAAAAGAGGGCAATAAAACATGAGAATGATGCTCTAAAAAAATTAAAGATACATCTGACCCTTGTTTAGTTCCTAAAATCTGCTTTTTATAGAAAAAATTAAAAGAAGCAACAGAAAGAATGAAACTAAAAAAATACGTCTATAAAATCCCATTCTCTCTTGTAATAAAAAAAGTTGTCCTAAAGTGTTAAACAATTTTTTAAACATTTGTTATTCATATTACCTTGACTGGGAGCACCATGTGGGCCAGAGGTAGGACAAGCAGAAGCCCCTAGAAGCATAAAAATGAGATGCCTCTGTTCAACCACTGCTCTTCTGTACATCCTCATGAGAAGGAAAGGAGGTGCCCATTTACTCTTTCTAATCTCAGCAGGTGCAGAGCCATCACTCATAGTCACAATATTCTTCAGAAAAAGAGCCAAGATCCAAACTGCCCAAATTTTTGACCACTGTCCTAGAGTTACTGGAGATAGCTAGTTTTTCCCTTACAACAATAAAGTACTAAGAAATAAATATAGGCAAATAAATACTTAATACCAGTTGAAAATTTTTTGAACTCCAACTAGCTTAAGACTAAATGTCAGCATTGACATCCTTTTTTTTTTTTTTTTTTTTTTTTTTTTCCTCTCTCTAGCTTCAGGACTAGAGTAGAAGCATTTGGCTTGCCCATCTTCCTAAGTATTCTTTAAGCTTCAGAAAAGCAAAGGCCCTGGTGATCTTGTTCACTGCTATATCTCAGTGCCTAGATAAGTTTTTGGCACATAGTTGGTACACAATAAATACTGGTTGAAACCAATGGAAAAAAAAAAGACAGTAGCCTCCTACTCTACTTTTTCCTTGGGCCTTCCTTGGTTCTTGCTTCGTCTACTCTAATGCTGGGGTGGGAAGTAAAGAAGACATTTTCTCTCATAGGCTCATCTTACATCAGCTCCTCATAAGAGAAAAGAAAGAAGAAGGCAATTCAAAGAAATTCAATAGCAAGAGTCAAGAGAATGCTGATCCCAGTTAAATTCTACTTAAAAAATCCCTTTATTCCATCCATTAGAAGCCACACTTTCTGGTTCTGTTGCCCAGTTTTATTCTCAAAGGGACAAAGGGCTAGTGAAAACCTAGAAAGCCTTGAGTTTTGTAGAAGTTAATTTATAACAGACCATATTTAATAAGCAGATTTGTTGAGTACAGGGATAACTACTGTAAAGCCTTCTACTTAAGACAAATCAAACCCACTGATTATTTTTAATATTTAGCCCAATGCTTTCCTTTTCATGGTGTGTAAAACAAACCCCAACACAAAAATCAATATTGCAAAAATTAAGTGTATGTTTTCTGAGATAAGTACTCAGGGAAAGAACACCAATACTCATAGTTAGACACCAGTGGAAATGTAGCCAAAATGTTCCTCTTGAAGTCTCCTCTGATTAGTTAGCATAAGTACAACATTTTTATAATCTTAAGACCTTTTCTTTATTACAGAAATACTTGAGCTAAATGCAAGGTTAGCTTTCAGCCAAAAAATGCTGGATACACATGCACAGGATATTATTTTGTAGAAGCCCTTATGGATTTCTACCAAATATTCAAAAGTAATTTGAAACAGAGCAGCATAAAATGATATATGGACTTCTTAGTGTGAATTTATTTGAACCTCAGAGTAACCTTAATTTTCTTAGAGAGATCCTAACTTTCTGGTTCAGTTGAATGAACCCTGTGGATCATATTTTCCTGGTTGTTCTAGTTACTAAGAAGATTTTTCATGAAAAAACGAAACAAACAAAAACCTACCAGTGTTTAATGTTTTTAGCATCAAGATTACTAATTGTTAAATTTAATATTTAATTTAAAATAAACATCAAGAAATTTGGGAAAGGTTTCTACTTATTTAAATGAGAGTTTGATAAGAAATAAAGCAATGTTTTAAGTCTGAGGACTTAAGAAAATTTCCTTGTATATTGTCTAGACTTGCCATCTCACCTCTGACACGATGAAGCCTATGATGAGAAAATAGAACGGCAATAGAGCAAATGTGTGAATGGGGAAGAGAAAAGCAGGCTGTGCATACAAGTCTTCAGTAATTTCACTAATGAAGAACTGTAAAGGGGCATGTCCAATGGATGAGGAGAGCAACTTTACATAACAGACTAGTAAGTCTGTAAATAGCCTTTACTTTTTTTCTCTAAGAGCCTCTAATAAAAATGTTATATTTTGGAGAATAAAATGAAAACCTAAAAAACAGCAGCAGTAACAAAAACAACTACTACCATTTATTGCATGCTTATCATGTGCTAGGAATTGTGCTAACAGATTTCCATGAATTATCTTATTGGCAACATTTAACTGAATGCCGATAGACTTATAATAGGCTTTGTCCCCTAAATCTGTTCTCATCATCTACCCTCACAAACAGACATATAGTTGGTGTACCTCAGGAGTTATAATGACAGAGACTTGGTAATATGAATAGAAAACAGAAAAAAATTGAAAATTTTGTTAGAACAATGACTATGAGCAATCTATTTTGTGTATTCTGTTCATTCCCTTAATGTTGTTTTGCTTACCTGTATCTGTGAACTCCAGTTAATGAACTAGTTTCAAGGTCGTTGAGAAGATAGTGAGTTGAATAGGTATGTACATGCAACAGTAAGAAAGGGAAAGAAAGAAGAAAGTGAGAGAGGGTGTAGGGGAACACAGGAGAGAGGGGAGAAAGCAAAGCTGAATGTAGACTGAATAAGAAACACACCCTGCAGGTCCCAAATTTGACCACTGTTGTTATGGAGTTAAGGGTTTGCTTTTATATCTTCTTTCTTGGACACAGTTAGTGGGCACTAGAACATGTCCATAAATTCATGGTAATGTCATATAAATAAATTCATTTAAAAAATAATGAATTGTTCTTATTTGTGCTTCCAAACATTAAGAAAAAATGAAACCTCTTGTACTGTACCATGACTACTTTCTCAACAGATGCTTCCTTCCAGATTAAGAAGGACATTTTACAGCTCTATCTGAGATCCTTGTAGAGCTTTACATTCCAAAATATGAATCAACCCAGAGCTTCTTTTTCTCTTTGTTCAATGACAAGAATTCCGGGTGAAAATTGGTCCCTGATTTCATTTTATGAACTACAGTGGATGCTTGAGTAGTATTCAGACACATGGTATGTAACCTCTCGTTTCTTTCATGTACATTATTTTCCAGGAAGATCACTTCTTTCTGTTTAAATTTTAAATAAAAAACATACAAGCCAATGGCTTGATGCTCACATTGAGTTAAATGCAGCAAAGAAATTACATGCACAGTATAACAGTGCTTTGCTGATGTTTTATGTACAGCACCAAGCAGCAAAGGTACAACTCCATCAAGACTTTGATCTGCATGTTAAAAGCACAGGGTACCTTTATAGATCCAAACTTTAATAGCCACAGAAGCAAAACAAAACCAAACCTAAACACCCTCTAGAATTTACCTGTTAGGATATATATGCATCTCTTCCTTTTTAGTTAGCTAGTTTTCTGTCTTCTGATTCTTTTGTGCCTTTTCATAAATATGTCCCTCGGCTTTATAAATCTGAAGAGAAAAATCAGCACCTTTGCAAATTAACTAGTGCAAAGGAAAATGAAAGAAACAGCTTCTTTCTTGATATTTGACTCATTGAAAATTCAGTCATTTATCAGGTTCCCTAAGCCCCATGCTCTGAAAAAGAGACAAGTTCCGCTCTGCTATTCCATATACATCACAGCTGACTGAAATCTTTCCTCAAAGCAGGATAGAAACCTAAAGCATTGAGAGGTAACACTATGGATATCTCCCCAGCCTCTGCAGCAGAGACAGAATGTAGGCAATAACAAAAGTGGTTTAACTATGTATCATTGAGAGTAAAATACTCTTAATCCCGAAAAACATGCATAACTATGTTGTCTTCCCATTAAAACATAAATGAATGTTGAACATTAGAAACATTTCAAAAAAGAATATGAAAGAGATTATACACTATCAGAGGAATTGGTGCATAAAGTAGAAAGTGTCAAAGGCTTCTGGGGAAAATTGCAGCTCCATGGCAAAGGAGGGAGAAAACTGATTTTTGTGTTTTTGTAGCTGTATTCACAGCATCAGGCAGAACTGTTTTAATGTTAAAACACTCCCTAATACCCCAAGAGCCCATGCTTTTCAGCTTGTAAAACTTAGTAAACATGCAGGCCTAGAAGGAGTCAGGTGTTCTTATTCACACAGCTGATTTACAGCGACTGGCTATAATGGAGAAAGTATCATCCTGTAAGCCTTAAGGTATCTCAGAGTGGGGGAAAACCAAGAGGGAGTCTTTTATTTCTGCTTTACTTACTCTTACAAGCATGGTAGGACTAAGTAAAGGAAAGAATGCAAGAACCCTGCACAGAGGGGAAAAAACAAACAAACATGAAACACAGTTCTGTGACTTCCCTATTTTCTTAATGCTGGTTTTTCTTTCATTATTCAGAAAAAATATATTTTTTTCCAAATTTGTGAATATTTGTGGTCTTTTCCCCTGGTTAGCAAAACAGGCTTTATTATGGAAGTGAGAAGTGTCTGTAGAAATTGCAAACAAAACTAAGTGCATTCTAAGCCCCTCACAGCTAACACCATTATGAATGCACACTTTAATGGTGGTGGGCAAGAATATATTGAAAATATAATAATTTAATATGTTAATAAATAAATGTCCCATCAGTGAAGCTCTGTGTGCCTCAACAGGAGCCTTTTGAGAGGCATTATTGATAGTGGCCAGTAGAGGACAGAAAAGGTTGAACTCAGAGCAGATGAGAGGTAATGTGGTCAATAAGGGGATCAACTAAGCAGATAGTGAACCCCAAGTCAAATAGAATAGGCCCTGCAGAACTGTCACAGTGTTAAATAGTGTAAGCCAAGTGAGGTCTTTAGAAAGGTCTCATATTCTGAGTGTTTGTCTCTTCTGTGCTACAAACCTTACAATGCTACTTGGAGGTGGCATATCACATTTGCCCCATTTGGCTTGCTGTACCTTCTCTCACTGTTGTGATAACAGAAACCCTTTAATGCATCTTAGCTGCAGATGTCTTCTTGCTTTTGTATCTCAAAAGGAACAGCAAAAACCTGCAGAGGCACTACTTGCCCTGCAGGTTTGTCCTCTTATCATCCATTTTAGCTGATGTATTTGTACGTCTTATATTTCTGTACCATAGTCATTTCATCCAGAGAGGATTTTGAGGGAATACATGTTGTTTCAAGGGAACCAAGGACAAAATGGGCAAAATGAGACAAATTTTATCATGCAGGGGATGCGGCAGCTGCAGCAAAGGAGCCACTACTGAACAGTAAGTTATAAAATCCCAAACTGCTCCTTTTGGAGACTGAGTTTACACCTTACATTGAGAATGTACTGATAGTGCCCTCTGCCCTTTAATAGCAGCACTGTGACTTCCTGATATGTTGCTTTGGCCCTGAAGAATCAGGTCACATAAAATGGGAATGCTCTATACTTAAGCAGCACCTTTTATCCGGCAGGCTAAATCCCCCTTACAACTTCTGGTTCATTAACTCTCGTAATACCTTCCTGAGGTGACATGTATAAACCCCATGGTTTATAGATGGGGTAACAGAAAAGTCACAACACAGTTAGCAGACTGGCTCCGACTGTTACAATATATCTTTCCACAATGGCGATTGATTGTAGAGCTCTGGGCTCCAAAGATGTAGACATAACAATTCCCAGGAAACTGTCCTGTGAACTGAAATGCCACTGAAATGGCATGCATGCAACTACAGGAGGAAAAAGCAATGTTGTTCTTTATCAACAGCATTATACAAGGTGAACCTTTGACCATATGCGTGAGGTTGACATTATTGGATCTTGAAAACACTTTCCCAAGCAGAGACTGACATTAATACTAGCAGTATTAGCATTCTCAGTCTGATGAGCACAAATGGATAGAGGAAGAATCCAGTAGCATCCCAGGTCATGGGATGGGTGTGAATTTAGGGCACACTACCAGAGGCAGCATCTGGGACAGGTAGCAGAGATTCAGGAAAGGGAAAGTAAGAGCCATGATCTTAAATCTGAAGTCCAAGGAAGAAGCCAATTTAAAAAAACAATAGAAGCAGATCTGTATAAGAGGCAGACGAAGCGATTCGGTCATTAATTAGACCAATTGCACTTTTGCCAACAGCCTCTGTGGTTTAATAAGAATACTGAACATTTAGTGGCTTGGACACTTTTTGTCTTTGATGTCTTCATTGTCATCAAGATAATAATCTCATCATCAACATTATTACCACCAACTTCAAGCTCCTCATCATTACAGTAAGGCAGAATCTCCAATTCTCCTCCCTATGGTCTAGATAATAGGCAGTGCATTTGTGGACCAAAGTGAAAAATTCAGCTCCTTCTATATGGTAATAAAATAAAAACAGCATCTGCCTCTTGATGATCACTTAGTAGGCCTTCTCCTTCTCTGGAAGGTGCAGCAACTCTCCTAGCACCAACTCTCATTCTTTTAATTTATGTTCTGCACAGCAGAGAGATAAAGTCTAAACCGTTAGCTGAGGATAGGTTTTTTGGAAAGAATAATTGTCCTACGACATCTAAGAAAAAATAAGGGAAAGTTAGTAAAGCTGCCTTGATCCTTAGGAAAAACATATTCGCTCTTGTGTGTGTGTGTGTGTGTGCACGCGCGTGTGCATGTGTGTGTTGGGAATATAGAGAAAAGAACAAAGGAAAAGAGGAAAATTAAGTTTATCATTAAAACACCAGTGATGGCAGTACAGACACGGCTGCTGAAGATACCATGTAGATGAGTGGACAAGACTGTTTATCACATATTTGTTATACTGGTGTAATATATATCACTTCACATGTAATGAGCTCTTTATTCTCACCCCAGACTGATTCCACAATGAGTGAAAAATCTGTGAATATTGAGAGGCAAAACCTGTCTTTGGGCCTAGAGTTTTGTCCAACATGGGGATAGCTACAAAATTATTTCACCAACTTCCTAAATTTAGTTTTGTATTTGATGCATAAAACTTTTTCAAAAGGATTGAGGTTGATGCTCCTAGGGGACTGAGGCAGTTGATGCTGTTCCCTTTTTGTTTTATCATTGGATTTACATGCACCAAGGAGTCATTTGAGAGTGATTTTTAAAAGTTATGTCTCCAGTGTCAGAGTGTTGCCTCTAGTAGCATTTGACATCTTGGTAACATTCTGAAATAAGCTCAGACTCAAGCTCTGCATCACACCAGAGCAAAGTCCTTAGGTTTAGAGTTCTCACTACACAGAGCAAAACATTCCAACCAGTCTTATCAGTGGCACATGTATTTACTACATATCATCTTGATTACTTTTTCCTTCATGCTCTATAGAATATAACATATTTGAGGAACAAAGTAATTAAAGTATTTGCCCACCCTTACATTTTGATTGAAAGAGGAATGAACTGGCATGTAATTAAAAAAAATCTTTAACTGTGGACACTTACTGAAATACTGATGCTTACTGGGTTTATATTATCACTCTCCCAAGACCTTGCTTTCCTTCTGCCTTTTTATGAAAGCTTCAAGTGATTCTCTGAAAGGGGCAGCAAAGAAGTTGAAACATTTTTATTTTACTCTGTCTAGTTTACTTTTTTACTTAGTTTTTTAGTTGGTTACGTGCTGTAAACTGAAGGACTATCTCTTGACAACGCTCTCTTTTGCCACCAGATGATGCATGCATTTTGGCAACCACGGTAATTGGGTGTCTATTCCAATTCAGGAAGAATTCTTATGGGAAGCAGATTTCCTAGGCATTCCAGGTATTGTACTTTGAAGAGACTGCCAAGAACTACAACATGTTCTGCAGTAATACACTAGCTGTGTAGGTTCTTGAGCAGCCAGATGAGCCTTGGATGTTGTCAATTTGTGGTTGATTTAAATAAGTGTTCTAGAAAAACTGTTGCATAAAGCACTTAGGGCCAAATATGCATAACTAATGCATGCATATTTGCTTAACCTCGCCAATACTTTTCATCTAAACCAAAAGTATGATTTCTGTCATTTTATTTGTGTGTGCATGTGCAGTAATACGTGAAATGATTTCTTAGTTATCGCAAAAAGTACAAAAAAGCATGAGTCTCAAGAATATAACAAACACAAAAATAAGAACTAAATTCTGAATGATTGCCTTTATTTTAGGAAGAAGTATTTTTGCTTTACTCAAAATGAGATTCTTGAAGCATCTATTTATTTATTCACTCATTCATATGCTCAATAAATATATGTCTATGTTAATCACTAGATTAGATGACAGACTATGATTGTGAACATAACTCCTAAGTGCCCTGTCCTCCTAAAACTTACATTTTACTTGAGGAAACAGATCACAAACAAGTAAAAAGGATACAAGATAATCAAAGATTGTGCTCTGAAGAGAACAAAAGAAGGCAAGTAGTTAAAGAGTGATAGGGCTTGGGTGGGAGCAAGAGGTTGTTAATACACTGAGATGTGAAGAATGAGGAGCCAGCTACACAAAAGTGAAGAAAAGGGCATGCCAAGCAGAGGTAACTGCCCTAAGCACAAGAAGTTTGGTATTTTGAGGGAAGATAAAGGAAGTCCATGTATAGCAAGAATCGTGACCATGGTCCATATAGTCCAGAACTGCATCTGAGACAGATATACCAATGGACAGCATAAGGAAGGATAGGGTTATTGTCCACAAGTTCACCCTCAGGCCTTATCTCTCAATTCTCATATTCTAAATTTCTTACCCAAAAATTTATTTAAATTACCTTGAATCAATTTATGACAGCCTATACTGCTTTTTTAGATGTAATAAATTTTGGTGGTTAGCTACTTAGAGTTTAGAGTAATGCTTTCATTCTATTTGTCCCAATTAACCTCTTGAATCTTAAAAAATGTCCCCTTTATTTCTTATGCCCTGAGACATAAGGGATATGTCTGCTCTCATTTTCCCACACAATCTTGCTTCTTACTTACTTTAGAATAATTCACTTTTGATTTTCATTTCATCCAGACTGAAGACTTTTGATCATTTTTTTAGTTTTTCTTATTGATTATGCCCTGTATTCCCTTAATTATTCTATGGCCTGTAAAGTTGACCTCTGCATAAGAAGAATTGGTACAGAATGCTTGGTGGCATCTCAGGAATTCAAAAGGCCTCCATACTCCCAAAACATTTTTCTCTAGTAGCCCATCAGTTGGAAAACAATGTTTATCTTTGTGATTTCTTGAAATGAAGTTATTTAAGTTGTCGAAGATCCCTATTTGCTGGTTAAGAGTGGTAATATATTAAATCACCATCAACCATTAATTAACTTCTAAAATAAAGCCCTCTCTGAAGGTATGGGACACTAGACAAGTTACAGGAGAGAGACTGAAAATCTGGAGACAGGAAATCAGAGTTAAATTTCTGAATTGGCCTTTTATTTCTTCTGTGAGTCTAGACCATTTCTGCAGAGGTGTATAACATATTGGTTGAGAGTAAAATGTTGGGTTTATACAGACTTCATTAGAATCCTGGTTCCACCACTGACCAGGATAATCTTTTAACGTCTATGGCTTTCATTTACCTCACTTGTAAAATGAAGGAACCAACTGTGCTTAACTCATAAGTCTATTGAAATAATGAAATGAAATAATGCAGGTAGTATGCCTGGCCCAAAGTTAGACTACAATGCAGTGTTACTATAACTATTCACCTTTCTGAGCTTTTTTTTTCTTATCTGTAAAATGGAAACAAGATTTCACCAAATCGCAAGGATGCTGAGATTTACAACCTTGTATTTGCAAAATTAATAGCATAGTTTAGGGACAGATAAATATAGAAGCCAGAAAAAAAAATACTGATAGAGGCAGGAAATAATCACTGTAGTTGATGCAGTGCTCTACCACTCAGATGCCTCAGCTTCTGTGACTGTTGTGAGCAGACATCTCTCATCTTTCAGCCCACTTCAGGATTGTTTTGGCTGTGTCCAATCTATGCAGTCCTCCCTAAAGCAGCTTGTCCTCCATTAAGGAGAAACACAAAAGCCTGATCCCCTTGTCTACTGTAGTATAACATTGAACGGCTATCGCAAATTCTAAAATTCCCATGAAGACACCTGAGGACTTCCCTGATACTACATTACAGCCCAACTTATTCTTCTCAGTTTTGCTTCCTTTCTTTCCTTTTGTCAGATGGAGACCCAAAGAGCACTCTCCAATAAACCTCCTGCAGTCTCTATCTCAGAGTCTTCTTCTAGGGAACCCAATCATGTGTCCTGTTCCATCAAAATCTCTTCTTTTGGCCCTAGAGGTTGCTACTTAACTTTTAGTTTGAGATTTGCTGCTACGTCAAATTAATTTCTAAAGATCTCAATCTGATAATATTTTGGACTTGCATTCACATAGAATGCCATCATTTTTTAAGTAACCTTTTCAATGTAAAATAAAACAGAGATAGAAAACAAATTTACACACAAACAAATGTACCTTAATAAAATATTATAAAGCAAACACCCTTATAAACCACCACTCAAATCAAAAACTAAAATTTTGATATCAACTCAGTAGCGACCTCCATGTTCCTCATCCTAACCACATTGTATCCCCTTCTCCCCAAAGTAACCACAAAAGTAAAACAATTACTCACACTTCTTTCCATTTTTATCATCCAAAGGTACATCGCTAGACATCATTGTTCAGTCATTACCATTTTTTATACTTGATATGTCCTTTAAGCCTATTTTATTCTACAAGTTTCTCCTTCCTTTAAAAAAAAAAGTCCTTATTGTATATCCAGAAAACCCCATTGTCTTAGCCCAAAATCTCCTGAAGCTGATAAGCAACTTCAGCAAAGTCTCAGGATACAAAATCAATGTACAAAAATCACAAGCATTCTTATACACCAATAACAGACAAACAGAGAGCCAAATCATGAGTGAACTCCCATTCACAATTGCTTCAAAGAGAATAAAATACCTAGGAATCCAACTTACAAGGGATGTGAAGGACCTCTTCAAGGAGAACTACAAACCACTGCTCAAGGAAATAAAAGAGGATACAAACAAATGGAAGAACATTCCATGCTCATGGGTAGGAAGAATCAACATCGTGAAAATGGCCATACTACCCAAGGTAATTTACAGATTCAATGCCATCCCCATCAAGCTACCAATGACTTTCTTCACAGAATTGGAAAAAACTACTTTAAAGTTCATATGGAACCAAAAAAGAGCCCGCATCACCAAGTCAATCCTAAGCCAAAAGAACAAAGCTGGAGGCATCGCACTACCTGACTTCAAACTATACTACAAGGCTACAGTAACCAAAACAGCATGGTCCTGGTACAAAAACAGAGATATAGATCAATGGAACAGAACAGAGCCCTCAGAAATAACGCCACATATCTACAACTATCTGGTCTTTGACAAACCTGAGAAAAACAAGCAATGGGGAAAGGATTCCCTATTTAATAAATGGTGCTGGGAAAACTGGCTAGCCATATGTAGAAAGCTGAAACTGGATCCCTTCCTTACACCTTATACAAAAATTAATTCAAGATGGATTAAAGACTTAAATGTTAGACCTAAAACCATAAAAACCCTAGAAGAAAACCTAAGCATTACCATTCAGGACATAGGCATGGGCAAGGACTTCATGTCTAAAACACCAAAAGCAATGGCAACAAAAGCCAAAATTGACAAATGGGATCTAATTAAACTAAAGAGCTTCTGCACAGCAAAAGAAACTACCATCAGAGTGAACAGGCAACCTACAAAATGGGAGAAAAATTTTGCAACCTACTCATCTGACAAAGGGCTAATATCCAGAATCTACAATGAATTCAAACAAATTTACAAGAAAAGAACAAACAACCCCATCAAAAAGTGGGCAAAGGATATGAACAGACACTTCTCAAAAGAAGACATTTATGCAACCAAAAAACACATGAAAAAATGCTCACCATCACTGGCCATCAGCGAAATGCAAATCAAAACCACAATGAGATACCATCTCACACCAGTTAGAATGGCAATCATTAAAAAGTCAGGAAACAACAGGTGCTGGACAGGATGTGGAGAAATTGGAACACTTTTACACTGTTGGTGGGACTGTAAACTAGTTCAACCATCGTGGAAGTCAGTGTGGCGATTCCTCAGGGATCTAGAACTAGAAATACCATTTGACCCAGCCATCCCATTATTGGGTATATACCCAAAGGACTCTAAATCATGCTGCTATAAAGACATATGCACACATCTGTTTATTGCGGCACTATTCACAATAGCAAAGACTTGGAACCAACCCAAATGTCCAACAATGATAGACTGGATTAAGAAAATGTGGCACATATACACCATGGAATACTATGCAGCCATAAAAAATGATGAGTTCATGTCCTTTGTAGGGACATGGACGAAATTGGAAATCATCCTTCTCAGTAAACTATTGCAAGGACAAAAAACCAAACACCGCATGTTCTCACTCATAGGTGAGAATTGAACAATGAGAACACATGGACACAAGAAGGGGAACATCACACTCTGGGGACTGTTGTGGGGTGGGAGGAGGGGGGAGGGATAGCATTAGGAGATATACCTAATGCTAAATGACGAGTTAATGGGCGCAGCACACCAGCATGGCACATGTACACGTATGTAACTAACCTGCACATTGTGCACATGTACCCTAAAACTTAAAGTATAATAATAATAAAATAAAAAATAATAAAGTTTGCTATAGCTGTACATAAAAAAAAATAAATAAATAAATAAATAAAATGTCCTTTAAAATTTATCTGTTGCACAACTTGGGTAATTTGACATGTAGTTTACCACAGTCCAGATTTTGTTCAATGCATTCTCATGGTGCTGTTTAATATATTCCTTTCTCTTTAATATTTCTTGAAAATTGTCAACTGGATCCAAATGCATGATAAGACTCAAATTTTATCTCTTTGGCAAAATCCAGTCATATTGTAGTTTTTCCTCAGGAGACACAAAAGGTCTTACTATCTCTCTTTTTGTTTTTAGGCACTCTTAATGCCCAATATCTATGCTTGTTAATTCATTGCCTTTGCAATACGGTGATATTCTAACTCTATCATTTCTTTTTAAATTAGTTGCAATGTTTTTATAACAAGACACTGCTCCAAATATACTAATTGGTTACCCAGTGGTAAAATTTTTATAGAAAAGGAAAGATAAATCCTTGTGTCTTTTCCTTTATTCACCAGAAAATGAGGTGTTTAACTGTTATTTAGGTTACTAATTGTTATATATTAATATCATTATGAAATTATGAATGTAAATATATTTGATGGGTTTCATACCATTTTAACTACTAGTTCTATTAAAGCTCAAATTGTCCCATCTCTGCCCAGTAGGAGCCTCTTTAATTTTGCTCCTGAGTTCAATTTGACAGAACAAAAGTAGATTCCTATGGCGTTCTTGTTATCTGATATAATTACATATTATAAGCTTATCATGTACCCTTCCTATCCAAGACCTTTTATGTGTAGAGAAATGGAATCACCTATTTCTCCAAAAAGCCCTGTTTTATTTTAGTGGAAAATTGTATTAAAGATCATCACTACAGTGTTGACCATTGTTTCTAGACCTTTTCTATGGATAGAGATAGGAAATAATATATGTGTGTATATATATGTATAATTATATATCTATAATATATAATTATATTCTTACATATAGTTTATATGTTATATGGATCAACATATGTAAGTTATATGTAAGAGTATAATTACCTATTATAAATATTTATATAGAAAATGTACCTTACATATAAATTACATATTCACAATATGTGAAATATGCATGTATCAGAATTTTACATATGACTTGTACATATAATTTTCCATCTCTGTACATAATTATTTGTGACTTCATTTTAGTACTTCCAATTCTAATGCAGTAATATGAGGCTTCTATTTATTATTTACTATTTTATATCTCCTTCTTTCTACATGAAAAGCCCTGCTTCTCAAAACCACAGCAGATGATAGAATTGAACTATCACACAATTGCTCATTTGCTTGATCCAATAACATAAAAACAGTCTCAGAATAACAAGACTAAAACTATCATTCCAATACAGTGATTGAAAATGTTTAAATTTTTGTATATGTCATCTCCCCATATCCTCTTCATTTTATTTTGTAATTGTGTTATATCTACATTGATATACTATATAACCATCTACATACATACTTTTTTTCATTTAGTCACACTTTCACAGGTCCTTATGTATTAAATGATTACCACTGGTAAATATGTTGCTCTCTCTCCTAGTAATTTTTGTTGTTTGAAACTTATTCTTCAGATTTCTCAGAAAGTGATCTGAAAAAGATATTCTTCAAGTTCTTACATGTTGATGACATTTTTTGCTTTTTACTCTTTAAGTCAGTTCTTCTGGAGGCAAAATCTTTGCCCACATTTCCTTTTCGTGAGCACCTTAAATATGTCATCCCATTTACTTATGGCCATAAAGCATTGTAAAAGTATCTAATGATAATATAATTTTCATTTCATTATAAGTTACATGTTCTTTTTAAAATCTATATGCCCAGAAGACTTTTATTTATTTATTCTTCTTTTTTTGCTTAAAGCCCAATAATTTTACTTGAATATATGACCAGGGCTGTGTAATGTGCTCCTTTCCCAACACCAAAGGGTGAGTATAATGCAAGCCTGACTTTAGTCCTCACTGTTTTGAGCAGTTTGCTCAAAAGGTCAAGAGACTATAACTATCCATCTACCTGTAGAATGAGTCTATAAACTGGTGAAATGCCAGTGATTTCTACTCCTTTACCTACTCACTGGCCTATGGGCACTGACTTTCTGACCATGGAAATTCATTTTTTTCCCATTGTGTGGAAATCTTGATAAGCAAATACAAGTTTTTATGTCCTATGAGACAACCACAACAGCGAGCATATTCATTAATTTAATTAGAACTGGTTTACACTCTCGCTGTCAACCATAATCATTTGTTTATTTGAACTAAAGTCACCTGACTTCATTAGAAGCATCAGTAGCTGTCAGTAAATGAAAGTGTGCTTGACTTTCATAATCAAGTGTAAATTTAAGAGGCTTATACAGCAGGCGATGTTTTCACAAGATGACAATAAAAATCAAGGACAGGGTCCTAGTTAAACTTAACCTTTGTGATAAAGTTAAGGATGGGGCACTAATTAATGTAGATGCTGCTTTCTGACAATATTCCTCATTTGTTCTTTAGTTCCAAAGTTCATTGCTTAGCCTTTTCTTTTTCAAAACAGAGTATGTTCAAGTTAGTTAATGAAGGCCCTGCATGTAGGTTTTATAGAATGTCATCTCACTTTGAAAATGGCATTATCTCTCTGGTTCAACCTAGAAAAAATGATATTGATCAAAAAGAAAAAAACCCTGAAGTTTCTTCTTCTGATCATCCTTTACCATTAACAGAAAATGCAATGTGTGGTGAAAAGAGGATAAATTTGGAGTCAAAGATTTGAAGTTTGAACTCTGGTTCTATTAATTACCAGCCAAGTAAACTTGAATGAGTTACTAAGTCTCTCTCTGTTGCAGTATCATCATCTGAAAAGTGGAAGATGTTAACATATTTGTTCTATTTCAAATAAAATACTGAATGGGAAAAATGGTGTAAACTATACAGTGATAGATCATTTCTTTGTACGATGTTTTGTCAAGGGCTTATTTATGATGGAATTTCAAAGTGAACATGGTAACTTGGTGTTGAGTAGGATTTATTAAACTATTTTCTGCAGAAACATACCGAGCAATTAATATTAAAACACATTTTATGCATTATGTGGTGGCAGAAGGGAAGAAAAAAATTTTAGAGATCATATACCCGTCCCCCAATGCAATAGCAATATTAATATAGATTCATTTCAAATTATATTGTCTCTTTTGGATTGGCTTGAGAATTATGGGTCTTTTTTTTTTTTTTTTTTTTTTTGAGACAGGGTCTTGCTCTGTCACCCAGGCTGGAGTGCAATGGCATGATCTTGGCTCACTGCAACCTCTGCCTCCTGGGTTCAAGCAATTCTCCTGCCTCAGCCTCCCGAGTAGCTGGGACTACAGGCGCGCCACCACACCCGCCTTATTTTTGTATTTTTAGTAGAGACGGGGTTTCCCCATGTTGGCCAGGCTGGTCTCGAACTCCTGACCTTGTGATCCGCCCGCCTCGGTCTCCCAAAGTGCTAGGATTATAGGCGTGAGCACTGTGCCCGGCTGAGAATCATGTTCTGAAAGTAATGTATACATCCTTTTACCTTAATAAATACTATCTAGCCAACAAAACTGAATTTTTTAATTAATGGATTGGAATTGATCAGTTGCCTTAGGATCATCCTTTTTATTATTATTATTGTTTGTTTGTTTTTGAGGCAGTGTCTCACTCTGCCCCCCAGGCTGGAATGCAGTGGAATGATTACAACTCTGCAGCCTCAATCTCCCAGGCTGAAGTCATCCCCCCACTTCAGCCTTCTGAGTAGCTGGAACTACAGATGCGTACCACTACACCTGGCTAGTTTTTAAAATATTATTTGTAGAGATGGAGTTTCGCCATGTTGCCCAGACTGGTCTCAAACAAACTCCTGGGCTTAAATGATCCACCCACCTTGGCCTCTCAAAGTGCTGACATTATAGATATGAGCCAACATGCTCAGAAGACTCGACATTGCTTATACTAGCTCTTGCTGATATAAACAGGGCCTGGATGCCAACAAAACTATGAAGAAAACCAAGTTTCTCGTTGGCTATTTTCCTATACCCATGACCCCCACTGGCATCTTCTTTTTGGCATGCTCCCATCCCTACCCAGCTGCCTATTTTCTAACCAGCTTCTGTCCTAACCTGGATGTTAACTCAGTAGATACCTCATAATTGGGATGTTAGAAAATAACCAGTTTAAGGCGCATATCCTCTCGGTGTTATTGGTGTTTTATGAGGGGGAAAGAGAAGGGACTAAAAAGATGAAATGTAAAGGTGAACGACTGGTAGGTGGTTATATTATGTGGGAAATTAAATATTTTGCTCAAAGAGTTTTTAAGTACAAAAAGTGCAGAGTTTTGAATCAGATCTCTCCAAAGCAAGAAGGCTATAGAAGAAACAAATAAACAAAACTTATAAAACCCTGATGTTGACTTATTTTCCTGTGGTTTGTTTCTTTCTCACAAACATAGACCATAGAATAAGAACTGAATTAAATTCAGGCACTAATTATTTAGGTTCTTATTAGTCCTGGTTTTACCCCAAATGACAATACAGAATATATTAATAACGGTCAAAAGCTACTGAAAGGAATGAGTGGGTCCTGTTTTGTGTCAAAGTTCATAACAAGGGAGGGGATTTGTACATAAAGAAAAAGGAATTCACACCTAGCCACCTGAATATCATTTAGTACATGTTCACAGCTAATATCACCAAAGTCTACAATTCTTTGAGCTCATAACTAGGAATTAAGACAAAAACGCAGTTCTGAACAAAGTAGGCAGCCTTGGACTCTGCCTTATACATTGGTCCCCAGCTCTTTTCATGACACAAAGCTGCCATTATAGGGGTGATAGTCCTGGGGCCAGTTCCACTGACTCATAAGACAAAGTATTTTATTCTTGACTGTGGGAAGCTTCAAAAAGCACAAAAAGGTGCATCACTGTGAGTGTCACTGTCTTCGTTAAATTAAGTTTATTTGAGGAAGTTACTGAATATGGAGGACTAGATTTGGTAATCCAAAGTCAACTCTTCCCCAAGCCCCACCAAGAGTCACCTTCACCTAGTATAACTGGAAAAAAAATTCTGCCTCTACTATTTCCTTAATTATCCACTTAATAGCTGCTTCTCAATCCGATATATTCTTCCTTGTTGCTCTTACCTTCACTGAATAACCATTGTTTGTTTTGGTGCATAGTGCTGCCTGGAAATTTGGGACAATTTACTCCTTGATGTCACCCTACTACCAATACTTTTGCTTATGTGGAGGAGATGATGTAGAAACATTTACTTAATCTTTATTACACCTACACAATAAAGTAGTTCTAAGTATTTAAAACATACATTAGTAGACTTTAATAAAAATTGCAGGTAATAAAAGGAAATTACAATATATGAAAGAAAAATGTCAAAGTGTATACTAAGTATGACCATATACAAATAGTTCAAATGAAAAGTATCTTAAGCCCTTTGTGTGTTATTTATTTATTTACGTATTTTAATTTTTAATTTTGGGGGTACATAATAGATGTATATACTTACGGGGTACATGAGATACCCTTACACAGTCATACAACACACAATAATCATATCTTGATAAATGGTTATCCATGCCCTCAAGTGTTTCTCTTTTGTATTACAAAAAATACAATTAACTCTTGTAGTTATTTTTAAATGTATAATAAAATTATTATTGACTATATTCACCCCACTTGTACTATCAAGTACATAGTCTTATTCATTCTTTCTAATCACTTTTGGTATCCATTGGCCATCCCGCCTCCCCCACAACTACTTTCCCCAGCCTCTGGTAACCATCCTTCTATTCTCTACCTCCATGAGTTCAATTGTTTTAAATTTTAGCACCTATAAATAAGTGAAAACAGGTGAAATTTGTCTCTTTTTGCCTGGCTTATTTCACTAAACATAATCATCTCCAGTTCCATCCATGCTGTTGAAAATGACGGAATCTCATTCTTTCACATGACTGAATAGTACTCCATTGTGTATATGTATCACGTTTTCTTTATCCGTTTTTCTATTGATGACACTTAGGTTGCTTCCAAATCTTGGCTATTGTGAACAGTGCTGCGACAACCATGGAAGTGCAGATATCCCTTTGATATACTGATTTCATTTTGGGTGTATAATTAACAGTGGTATTGCTGGATCATATGCTCATAAGATTATAGCTCTTGGTTTTTGTTTTTTTGAGGAACCCCCAAACTCTTCTCCATAGTGATCGTACTAATTTACATTCCCATCAGCAGTGTACAAGCATTCCCTTTTTTTTCCACATCTTTGCCAGCATATTTTCTTATGTGTCTTTTGGATATAAGCGACTTTAACTGGGGTGAGATGATATCTCATTTCAGCTGTGATTTACATTTCTCTGACAATCAATGATGTTGAGCACCATTTTATATACTAGTTTGCTATTTGAATGTCTTCTTCTGAAACATGTCTATTCAAATCTTTTGCTCATTTTTTAATCAGATTATTAGATTTTTTCCTAAAGAGTTAGTTGCTTGAGCTCCTTGTATATTCTGGTTATTAATCCCTTGTAAGATGGGTGGTTTGCATACATTTTCTCCCATTCTGTGGGTTGTCCCTTTGCCTTGTTGATTGTTTCCTTTGCTGTGCAGAAGCTTTTTAACTTGATGTGATCCCATTTGTGTATTTTTGCTTCGGTTGCCTGTGCTTGTGGGGTATTGCTCAAAATGTTTTGCCCAGACTAATGTCCTGGAGACTTTCCCCAATGTTTTCACAAAATAGTTTTATAGTTTGGGGTATTAGATTTAAGTCTTTAATCAATTTTTATTTGATTTTTGTATATAGCAACAGATAGGTGTTTAGTTTCATTCTGCTGTATATGGATATCCAGTTTCCCCAGCAACCAATGTATGTTTTTGGAAACTTTGTCAAAAATGCATTCACTGTAGGTGTATGGATTTGTTTCTGGGTTCTCTATCCTGTTCTGTTCATTTATATGTTTGTTTTGCTATCCCTCTGTAGCATAATTTGGTGTCAGGTAATGTAATTCATCTAGTTTTCTTCTTTTTGCCCAAATTAGCTTTGGCTATTCTGGGTCTTTCGTGGTTCCATAAACATTTTAAGATTGTTTTCTCTATTTCTGTGAAGATTGTCATTGGTATTTTGATAGGGATTGCACTGAATATGTAGATTGCTTTGAGTAGTATGAACATTTTAACAATGTTGTTTCTTCCAATTTGTTAACATGGAATATTTTTCTATTCCATGTGTCTTCTTCAATTTCATTCATCAGTTTTTTAAAATTTATTTTCATTGTAGAGATCTTTCACTTCTTTGGATATGCTAGTTCCTATTTATTCAATTTTATTCATGGCTATGGTAAATGGAATTACTTGTTTTTTTTTTTTTTCAAATTGCTCACTGTTGGCATGTAGAAATGCTGCTATTTGAATAATGATTTTTTATCCTGCAACTAAATTTGGTGATCAGTTTTAGCAGCTTTTTGCTGGACTTGTTTTTTTTTTTTTCAAATATAAGATCATATCATCTGTAAACAAAGATAATTTGACTTCTTCCTTTCCAATTTGGATGACCTTTATTTCTTTTTCTTGTCTGATTGCTGTAGCTAAGATTTCCAGTACTATGTTTAATAACAGTGATGAAAGTGGGCATACCTGTCATGATCCAGATCTTAGAGAAAAGACTTTCAGTTTTTTCCCATTTAGTATGAAATTAGCTGTGGATCTGTCATATATGGTTGTTATTATGTTGAGGTATTTTTCTCCTATACCCAGTATATTGAGGATTTTTATCATGACGGAATGTTGAATTTTATCAATTTTTTTTCAGAATCAATTGAAATGATCATGTGGATTTGGTTCTTAATTCTGTTGATATGATGTATTACATTAGTCAATTCACATATGTTGAACCATTATTGCATCTCTGGAATAAATCACATGTGGTCATGATGAATAATCTTTTTAATGTATTATTGTATATATGATGTATCAATATTCATCAGAGATACTTGCTTGTGGTTTTCTTTGACGTATATTTTTCTGGTTGTGGAATCAGGGTAATATAGGCCTCATAGAATAAGTTTGGAAGTATTCCCTCCAATACTTTTTTGGAATAGTTTGAGTAGGACTGGTACTCGCTCTAATGGTTTGGTAGAATTCAGCAGTGAAGCCATTGGGTCCTGCACATTCCTGTGCTGGGAGACTTTTTATCACAACTTTGATCTCATTACTTGTTATTTGTCTGTTCAGGTTTTGGATTTTTTTTTTTCAATTTTGATAGGTTGTATGTGTCTAGGAATTTATCCATTTCCTCCAGATTTTCCAATTTACTGGCATATAGTTGCTCACAGTAGCTGCTAATGATCCTTTAAATTTCTGAGGCCTCAGTTTAAATGTCTCCTTTTTCAACTCTGATTATATTTATTTAGATTGTCCCTCTTTTTTTCTTAGTCTGGATAGGGTTTGCCAATTTTATTTATTTGTTCAAGAAACCAATTTTTTACTCCATTGAGCTTTTGTATTGTTTTCTTTGTTTCAGTGTCATGTATTTCTGCTCTGATGTTTATTATTTTCTTTCTTCTACTAATTTTGGGTTTGGTTTGCTCTTACTTCTCTAGTGCTTGAAGATGCATTGTTAGGTTATTCATTTGAAGTTTTTCCAATTTTTTGATGTAGGCACTAATAGCTATCAAGTTCTCACTTACTACAGTTTTCACTGAATCTTACAGGTTTTGGTATGCTGTGTTTCCATTACCATCGTTTCAAAAATTTTTTAAATTTCATTCTTAATTTTTTCATTGATCCATTGGTTATTCAGGAGCAGATTGTTTAATTTCCATGTATTTGTATATTTTCTAAAATTCCTCTTGTTGTTGATATGTAGTTTTATTTCATTGAGGTCAGAGAAGATGCTTGATATTATTTTTGTTTTTGAATATTTTAAGACTTGTTCTGTGACCTACATATGGCCTATCTTTGAGAGTGATTCATGTGCTGAGGAGAAAAATGTGAATGATTCAGCCATTGGATGAAATGTTCTGTAAATATTATTAGATCTATTTGTTCTCATGCAGACTATGTCCAATGTTTCTTTGTTGATTTTATGTCTGGAAGACCTGCCCAATGCTGACAGTAAGGTCTTGTAGTCTCCAGATATTATTGTATCATGGTCTATCTCTCTATCTCTAATAATATTTAATATATATATTTGGGTGCTCCAGTTTGGCTGCATATATATGTTCAACTGTTATGCCCTTTTGCTGAATTGACTCCTTTTATCATTATATAATGACCTTGTCACTTTTTATAGTTCTGGTCTTAAAATGCAATTTCTCTGAAATACATATGTTACTTCTGCTCTTTTTTGCTTTCTGTTGATGCGGAACAGCTTTTTCCATCTCTTAATTTTCAGTCAGTGTGTGTCTTCATAGGTAAAGTGTGTTTTCTGTAGGCAACAGATCAATGGGTCTTGTTTTTTTATTCATTCAGCCACTCTATGGCTTTTGATGGGAGAGTTTAGTTCATTTACAATCAATGTTATTATTGATAAATAAGGACTTACTTCTGACATTTTGATATGTGTTTTCTGGCTGTTTTGTGATCTTCTCTTCCTTCTTTCCTTCCTTCCTATCTTCCTTTTAGTGAAGGTGATTTCCCCTACTGGTATAATTTAATTTCATGCTTTTTAATTTTTATCCTTGTAGGTTTTACAATTTAAGATTACCATGAGGCTTGCAAATACTATCTTATAACCCATTATTTTAAACTAATGACTACTTAACAGTGATTGCACAAACAACAAACAAACTAATAAACAAGTCAAAAGAAAACTAGTAAAAATTCTACTTTTAACTTCATTCCCCTGCATTTTAACTTTTTGTTGTTTCTATTTATAACTTACTGTACTGTCTATGTCTTGTAAAGTTGTAGTAACTATAATTTTTGATGGGTTCTTTTTTTTAGTTTTTCTACTTAAGAGTAATTTACACACTACAATTACAGTGTAATATTCTTTTGTGTTTTTGTGTGTGTGTGCTTACTATTACCAGTGGGTTTTATACCTTTAGATGATTTCTTATTTCTCATTAATGTCCATTTCTTTCAGATTGGAGAGCTTCCTTTGGCATTTCTTGTAGAACATAACTGGTGTTAATGAAATGCTTCAGCTTTTGTTTTTCTGGAAATGACTTTTATTCTCCTTCATACTTGAAGGATATTTTCACCAGCTATACTATTTTAGGGTTATAGTTTTTTTCTTCAACACATTAAATATATCATACTACTCTCCCCTGGCCTGTAATGTTTCCACCAAAAAATCTGCTGCTAGATGTGTTGAAGCTCCCTTGTATGTTATCTGTTTGTTTTTTTTCTGCTGCTTTTAAGATCCTTTCTTTATCCTTGACTTTTGTGAGTTTGATTATTAAATGTATAGAGGTAGTCATCTTTGGGTTAAATCTGCTTGGTGTTCTATAAACTTTCTGTACTTGAATTTTGGTGCCTTACTTTATGTTTGGTAAATTTTCTGATATTATCCTATTAAATAAACTTTCTACCCCATCTCTTTCTCTGCCTCCTCTTTAAGACCAATAACTCTTAGATTTGCCATTTTGAAGATATCTTTTCAATCTTTTAGGGGTGCTTCATTTTTTTTATTCTTTTGTCTCTACTGACTGTGTTTTCAAAAAGCCTGTGGTCAAGCTCACTAATGCTTTCTTCTCCTTGATCAATTTTTCTATTAAGAGATGAATTAATTTCTCACTATGTCAATTGTACTTTTCAACTCTAGAATTTCTGCTTGATTCTTATTAAGTATTTAAATCTCTTTGTTTAATTTATCTGATAGAATTCTGAATTCCTTCTCTGCATGTTCTTGAATTTCTTTGAGCTTCCTTGAAGCAGCTATTTTGAACTCTCTGTCTGAAATGCTATATATCACTGTTTCTCCAGGATTTGTCCCTGGTGCCTGATTTAGTTAGTTTGATGAAGTCAGGTTTTGCTTGATGATATTCATGCTTGTGATGTTTGTTGGTTTCTGAGCATTAAAGAGTTAGGTATTATTTCAGTGTTCACAGTCTGGGCTTGTTTGTGCCCCTGTTTCTTGGGAAGACTTTGTAGGTATTCAAAGAGACTTGGGCCCCAAGCTGAATGATGCTGTGGTTCTAACAGACTCTTAGAAACACTGCCTTGGTAGTCTTGGGTAAGATCCAGAATAATTATCTGTATTAACAAGCAGAGACTCTTATTCTCTTCCCTTACTTTCTCCCAAAATAATGGAGTTTCTCTCTCTGTGTTGAGTCACCTGGAGCTGAAGTTGGGGTGATGCAAGCACCCCTGTGGCCACCACTACAGGGACTATTCTGAGTCAGACCTGAAGCCAACATGGCAATGGGTCTCACCCAAGGCCTACTGCAATCACTATCTGGCTATAGCCTATGATCACTCAAGGCTCTAGGGTTCAACAGTGAGCAGGCAGGGAAGCCAGCCAGCTCTTTCACTTCATGGTGGCAAGGTTACCCTAGCCCTGAGTAGGTCTAGAGATCCTTCTTAGAGCCAGGCATTTGTGTCAAGAACCTTAGATATCTACAAAATATTCTATTCTACTGCACCTAAACTGGCTCTCAAGCCATAAGACAAACCCCATCCCACTCTTCTCTCCCCTTTCTATGGGAATAAGAACCTCTCCCATTAGCCACCACCACCACCAACTTATGGGGGTTTCTGCTAGGTCACCATCAATATTCACTTAAAGGCCAGTGGCTCTTGAGTCAGCTTGTAGTGCATGCTGCCAGGTCTGGTACTCACCCTTTAGGTAAGTGGGCTTCCCTCTGGCCCAGGTCAGGTCCAGGAATCCTGTCCAAGAGCATAGTTGTATTTGCGGACCCCAGAAGCCTGCTTGGCTTAGTCCCTCACTGTGGCTTAGCTAATACCTAAGGTGCAAGACAAATTCTGTTTTACTTTTCTCTCCGCTCTTCTCAAGCAGGAGTCTCTCACTGTAGCCACCAAAGCTGAGAATGTGCTTTGTGTCACCTTTAAGCCAGCACATTTAAGAGTCTCACCCAAGTTTCATGGCATACTACCTGTGTATTGCTGTTGGTTACTCAGGATCTAAGGGCTCTTTAGTCAAAAGATGATAAATCTTGCCAGGACTGAGTCCTTCCTATCAAGGCACTTGGTTCCCTTGTGGCCCAGAGTGTGTCTAGAAACGTTATTTGAGAGCTAGCCCCTGGTGTCTCATGACTCTGCTCATTGCCCTATCCTATTAAGTCTGAGCTGGTTTCCAAGATACAAGGCAAAATTCCTCTTTACTCTCCTTTCCTCAAGTGGAATGAAAGATTCACTTTCATTGCTGCAAGCTGTACTGCCTGGGGTCAAGGGAGGGGTGGTCATGTGCTGTCCTAGTTCTCTGGCTCTAAACACATCCCAGGACTAGGACTTCCCTAGGAATTACAACTGTAATTACAACTTTAATTCCTATGGAATTACAACTGTAATTCCAACTGTAATTCCAACTGTAATTCCAACTGTAATTCCTATGGAATTACAACTGTAATTCCAACTGTAATTCCAACTGTAATTCCTACGGAATTCCAACTGTAATTCCTACGGAATTCCAACTGTAATTCCAACTGTAATTCCTACGGAATTCCAACTGTAATTCCAACTGTAATTCCTACGGAATTCCAACTGTAATTCCAACTGTAATTCCTACGGAATTCCAACTGTAATTCCAACTGTAATTCCTACGGAATTCCAACTGTAATTCCAACTGTAATTCCTACGGAATTCCAACTGTAATTCCATCTGTAATTACAACTGTAATTCCAATGGAATTACAACTGTAATTACAACTGTAATTCCAATGGAATTACAACTGTAATTCCTATGGAATTACAACTGTAATTACAACTGTAATTCCTATGGAATTACAACTGTAATTACAACTGTAATTCCTATGGAATTACAGACTTCCATGCAAGTTTATCTAGGACCCCAGAGCGCTTTAGCCTGTGGTGGTGAGTCTTGCTGAAACTCAAGTTCTGACCACTGAGATGGTCAATTCCCCTCTGGCTAAGGATGCTGCAAATCCTCCCTTCATGGTTGGATGCCAACTGAGCCCAGCGCTGCTTTGCTGTCTGCTGTGACAGGTCAGCACTGAGCTCAATGCCAAGCCCTCCAGTTGCTGTATTCTCCCTCTCCTAAGTGCGCAGTTTTTCTCTCTATGCCATGTGGCCACCGCTAGGGGATGAGTGTTGTTGGTGATTCCAGACTGTCTTTTCTACCCTCTTCAGTGCTTCTTTCAGTGATATGAAGTTAGAACCAGGTACTATGATTGCTCATCTGATTTTCAGTTCTTATGGCAGTGCTTGTTGTGTGTGTAGTTTGCTGTTATAATTTGGTGTTCCCACAGTGGTGATGCTAGGTAGAAGCTTCTATTCAGCCATCTTGCTCCCCCTTCCCTCCATGTGTTTATTATTCATGGGCTCCAATAGTTCCTAGCCTTATTATTATGCTTCAAGGTTTAGTCTTTCTACTCTCTATTAAGAGAATTCTCCTTTTAAAGAGTATACAGTACCAGTTTTCAACTATTGGGAGACCCCAGTCTAGCTAAGAATTGGGCTTTCTCTCCAGGCTCCATTACCCCGACCACTACTGCCAAGTGTAATTCAAAGGACACAATATCATGAAAACATATATTTCCCAACAATCTGAGTTATGAATAAAAACTTACAGCCATGGATGAAGTGGAAAAAATGTTTGGGTGAGGAGCATAAAATCTCTAGCAAAAAAGTCAAAGATGGGCTTCCTCTCACCAAGCTCCATTTACTTGAAGTAAACATATGGTTTTCTCTAATCTAATTTCTCATGATCATCAAAGGTTTAACTGTTATCTCTTCTCTGTCTCACACACAGGTGAACACACACTCGCAAGCATACTTATCAAAGAAAAATTATAATTCTCAAAGGCAATAGAGTCTAGGTACAGGTTAAAAAGTATTGATATATACTATACGTAGGGCAGAATAAAATTATAAATTTGGTAATTTTATATTTATATGACTATAAATAAACTATTATATATGCTAATATTTTATATTTATGTTATTGTAAATTAAAATGGTCACATTTCTCCCTATACTCATTTTATCTTATCACTTCTTTTGTGTATATATTTGCCAAAAGTCTACCAATAGGAAATAGGCCTCATTACTACACTCATTTCAAATGACAAAACCTATCACTGTAGTCTACCTTCTGGCTACTCAAGTATTTAGAAAATCTTCTTAATTATAATATCTATTTTCTTTGGTTGGCATCAAATTCTTATGAAGGGTTTTGGGGGAGCTAAAGAGTAATGTGGTCAGCTCATTTCAAGCAACAGAAGGATGTATTAATTACTGGTTCATACAGTTATCAAAAGTCAGGGATTGACGAGCTATTTTGATTATGGCAGATGGCAGGCAGGACTAGATAGCGGCTCTGACTCAGATGGACAGAGCAGCATGTGGAGTCTTGCATCATAAATATTTGCTCCAGAATGACTGCAGGAATCAATCAGGAAACCTGAGAGAACTCACAGACCCACTAAAGGAAGCAGATTGGTCCTGCAGGACCTGGGAGACACCCCAAATACTCAGCTGCAGCAAGACCCACCCAAGGAGAGTCTGAGCTCATACACGTCTAGCTCTGCCCCCAATAATGGTCCTACCCACCCCGTAACTAAAGACAAAAGGCATACGTTCTTGGGAGTTCTAGGGTCCTGCCCACCGCCTGTTCCTCCCTATACAACCATAGCTGATACTTTCTGGAAAGCGCCACCTCCTGGCAGGAGGCCAACCAGCATAAAAATAGTGCCTTAACCAACAAAGCTAAGAACTTAAGTCCATTTTAGCCCCCTGCCACCTCCACTGGAACAGGTGCTGTTATCCACAGCTGAGAGACCCACACGTGGTTCGTATCACAAGACTCTGTGCAGACAACACCCAGTACCAGCCTGGAGCCTAGTAGACTTGCTAGGTGGCTAGATTTAGAATGGAGATAACAATCACTGCAGCTTGGCTCTCAAGAAGCCACATCTATAGGTAAAAGGGGAGAGTACTGCATCAAGGGAACACCCTGTGGGACAAAAGAATCAGAACAACAGCCTTCAGAAGCCTAGACCTTCCCTCTGACAGAGCCTACCCAAATAAGAAGAAACCAGAAAACCAAACCTGGTAGTAGGACAAAACAAGGTTCTTTAACACCTCCAAAAATTCACACTAGCTCACCAGCAATGGACCCACACCAAGAAGAAATCCCTGATTTATCTGAAAAAGAATTCAGGAGGTTAGTTATTAAGCTAATCAGGGAGGCACCAGAGAAAGGTAAAGCTCAATGTAAGAAAATCCAAAAAATGATAAGAAGTGAAGGGAGAAATATTCAAGAAAATATATAGCATAAATAAAAAACAATCAAAATTTCAGGAAACAATGGACACGCTTATGGAAATGGAAATATGTTCTGGAAAGTCTCAGCAATAGAATTGAACAAGTAGAAGAAAAAATTCAGAGGTCAAAGACAATGTATTTGAATTAACCCAATTCAACAAAAGCAAAGAAATAAGAACAAGAAAATATGAACACAGCCTCTGAGTAGTCTGGGATTATGTTAAATAACCAAACCTAAGAATAATCAGTGTTCCTGAGAAAGAAGAAAAATCTAAAATTGTAGAAAACATATTTGAGGGAATAATAGAGGAAAACTTACCTGGCCTCACTAGAGACCTAGACATCCAAATACAAGAAGCACAAAGAACACCTGGGAAATTCATCCCCAAAAGATCATCACCTAGAGACACCTATTCCAGGTGCTAGCTCTCACTATTTTCACATTATCTAAAGTTAAGACAAAGGAAAGAATCTTAAGAGCTGTGAGACAAAAGTACCAGGAAACCTATAAAAGAAAACCTATCAGATTAACAGCAGATTTCTCAGCAGAAAACATACAAGCTAAAAGGAATTGGGTCCCTATCTTAAGCCTCCCCAAACAAAACGATTATCAACCAAGAATTTTGTATCCAGCAAAACTAAGATTCATATATGAAGGGAAAATACAGTCTTTTTCAGACAAACAAATGCTGAGAGAATTCACCACTACCAAGCAACCACTAAAAAGGAGATCTAAATCTTGAAACAAATTCTGGAAACACATGAAAACAGAAACTCTTTAAAGCATAAATCTCAGAGGACCTATAAAACATAAAATACAACTTAAAAAACAACCAAAAAATGTATGCAGGCAACAAATAGTAAGATAAATGGAATGGTACTTCACATCTCAACACTAACATTGAATGTAAATGGCCTAAATGCTACACTTAAAAGACAGAATTGCAGAATGGATAAGAAGTCACCAACCACTGTCCGCTGCCTTCAAGAGACCCAGCTAACACAAAAGGACTCACAGAAACTTAAAGTAAAGGGGTAGAAAAAGGCATTTCACACAAATGAAAACCAAAAGCAAGCAGGGGTAGCTATTCTTATATCAGGCAAGACAAACTTTAAAGCAACAGCAGTTAAGAGAGACAAAGAGGGACATTATATAATGGTAAAAGGCCTTGTCCAACGTGAAAATATCACAATCCTAAACATATATATATACCTAACACTGGAGCGCTAAAATTTATAAAACTATTACTAATAGACCTAACAAATGAGATAGATAGCAACACAATAATAGTAGGGGACTTCAATATTCCACTGATAGAACTAGACAGGTTATCAATACTGAAAGTCAACAAAGAACCAATGGATTTAAACTATACCCTGGAACAAATGGACTTAAAAATATATACAGAACATCACATCCAAGAACTGCAGAATATACACTCTATTCAACAGTGCATGGAACTTTCTTCAAGATAAACCATATGATAGGTCACAAAACTAGTCTCAATAAATTGAAGAAAATTGAAATTTTATCAAGCACTCTCTCTGACCACAGTGGAATAAAACTGGAAATCAGCTCCAAAAGGAACCTTCAAAACCATGCCAATACATGGAAATTAAATAACCTGCTTTTGAATGATTAGTGGGTCAAAAATGCACTCAAGATGGAAATTAAAAAATCTTTCAAACTAAATGACAATAGTGACATGACCTATCAAAACATCTGGGACACAGCAAAGGTGGTGCTAAGAGGAAAGTTCATAGCCTTAAACACCTACATCAAAAAGTCAGAAAGAGCACAGACAATCTAAGGTCTAGATTGTTTAGAGAAACCTCAAGGAACTAGAGAAATAAGAACAAACCAAACCCAAACCCAGCAGAATAAAGGAAATAACCAAGATCAGAGCAGAACTGAATAAAATTGAAACAAACAGACAAAAAAAGTACAAAAGATAAATAAAACAAAAGGTGATTATTTGAAAAGATAAATAAAGTTGATAGGCCATTAGCAAGATTAACCAAGAAAGAAGAGAGAAAATCCAAATAAGCTCAATATGAAACAAAACGGGAGATATTACAACTGACACCACAGAAATACAAAAGATTATTCAAGGCTACTATGAACACCTTTATGCACATAAACTAGAAAACCTTGAAGAGATGGATAAATTCCTGAAAACATACAACCCTCCTAGCTTAAATCAGGAAGAATTAGATACCCTGAACAGGTCAATAACAAGCAGTGAGGTTGAAATGGTAATTTAAAAATTACCAGCAAAAAAGTCCAGGACAAATTCACAGCAGAAGTCTACCAGACATTCAAAGAGTAATTGGTACCAATCCTGTTGACATTATTCCACAAGATGGAGAAATAGGGAACCCTCCCTAAATCATGCTATGAAGCCAGTTTCACCCTAATACCAAAACCAGGAAAGGACATAACCAAAAAAGAAAACTACAGACCAATATCCCTGATGAACATAGATTCTAAAATCCTTAACAAAATACTAGCTAACCAAATTCAACAACATATCAGAAAGATAATCCACTATGATCAAGTGGTGATGCAGGGATGATTTAACATATGCAAGTCAATAAATGCAATAAACCACATAAACAGAATTAAAAACAAAAATCACACGATCATCTCAATAGGTGCAGAAAAAGCATTCAACAAAATCCAGCATCCCTTTATGATTAAAATTCTCAGCAAAATCGGCATACAATGAACATACCTCAATATAATAAAAGCCATCTATGACAAACCCACAGCAAACATTATACTGAATGGGGAAATGTTGAAAGCATTCCCTCTGAGAACTGGAACAAGACAATAATATCCACTCTCACCACTCCTCTTCAACATAGTACTGGAAGGCCTAACCGGAGCAATCAGACAAGAGTAAGAAATAAAGGGCATCCAAATCAGTAAAGAGGAAGTCAAACTGTCACTGTTTGCTGATGATATGATCAATTACTTCGAAAACCCTAAAGACTCCACCAGAAAGCTCCTAGGACTGATAAATGAATTCAGCAAAGTTTCTGGATACAAAATTAATGTACACAAATCAGTAGCTCTTGTATACACCAACAGCAATCAAGTTGAGAGTCCAAATCAAGAAGTGAACCCCTTTTACAATAGCTGGAAAAAATTAAAATCCTTAGGAATATACCTAATCAAGGAGATGAAAGACCTCTACAAGGAAAACTACAAAATACTGCTGAAAGAAATAATAAATGATACAAACAAATGGGAATGCATCCCATGCTCATGGATGGGTAGAATTAATATTGTGAAAATGATCATTCTGCCAAAAGCAATCAACAAACTTATTGCAATTCCCATCAAAATACCACCATCATTCTTCACAGAAATAGAAAAAACAATTCTCAACTTCATATGGAACCAAAAAGGAGCCTGCGTAGCCAAAACAAGACTAAGCAAAAAGAACAAATTCTGGAGGCATCACATTACTTGATTTCAAACTATACTATAAGGCCATAGTCACCAAAACAACATGGTACAGGTATAAAAATAAGCACATAGACCAATGAAACAGAATAGAGAACCCAGAAATAAACTGAAATACTTACAGTCAACTGATCTTCAACAAAGGAAACAAAAACATAAAGTAGGGAAAGGACACCCTATTCAGCAAATGGTGCTGGGATGATTCGCTAGCCACATGTAGGAGTGTGAACGTGGATCCTCATCTCTTACCTTATAGAAAAATCAACACAAGATTGATTAAGGACTTAAATCTGAGACCTGAAATTGTAAACATTCTAGAAAATAACATTGGAAAACCCTTCTAGACATTGGCTTAGGCAATAATTTCATAACCAAGAGCCCAAAAGCAAATGCAATAAAAACAATGATAAATTGATGGTAATTAATTAAACCAAAAAACTTTTGCAAAGCAAAAGGAACAGTCAGCAGTGTAAACAGACAACCCACAGAATGGGAGAAAATATTTGCAACCTATACATCTGACAAAGGACTAATATCCAGAATCTACAATGAACACAAACAAATCAACAAGAAAAAAACCAAACAATTCCATCAAAAAGTGGGCTAAGGGCATGAATAGACAATTCTCAAAAGAAGATATACAAATGGCCAACAGACATATGAAAAAATGCTCAGCATCACTAATAATCAGGGAAATGGAAATCAAAACGACGATGTGATACCACCTTACTCCTGCAAGATGACCATAATCAAAAAAATAAAAAAATAGTAGGTATTGATGTAGCTGTGGTGAACAGGAAACACTTCTTCACTCCTGGCAGGAATGTAATCTAGTACAACCACTATGGAAAACAGTGTGGAGATTCTTTAAAGAACTAAAAGTGGAAATACCATTTGACCCAGCAATCTCACTACTGGGTATCTACCCAGAGGAAAGGAAGTCATTATATGAAAAAGATACTTGCACACGCATGTTTACAGCGGCACAATTTGTAATTGCAAAAGCGTAGAACCAACCCAAATGCCCATCAATCAATGAATGGATACAGAAACTGTGATATATATATATATATATATATATATATATATATATATACAATGAAACACTACACAGCTATAAAAAGGAATGAATTAATGGCATTCACAGTGACCTGGATGAGATTGGAGACTGTTATTCTAAGTGAAGTAACTCAGAAATGGAAAACAAAATATCATATGCTCTCACTCATAAATAGAAGCTAAGCTATGAGGATGCAAAGGGATAAGAATGACACAATGGACTCTGGGGACTCAGGAAGAAAGGGTGGGAAGGGGGTGAAGGATCAAAGACTACCAATAGGGTGCAGTGTATACTGCCCGGGTGCTGGATGCACCAAAATTTCACAAGTCACCACTGAAGAGCTTACTCATGTAATCAAGCACCACCTGTTCCTCAATAACTATGGAAATTTTTTAAAAAGATCAGATATTATGGTTTCATTATTCTCCCAGTCACACCCTCTGTATGTGAGTTAATGAATTGGTGAGGGAGTCAGTGAACACACAAGTATCTAAGTTGTAATCTTAGCCATATTTGCTGACACAGACCATGGTTTACTAAAACAGGGTAGGTTGTTCACTGTGATTATTTAGTCAATAAGCCAATATCCCTTTATTCATTTTAGTCTAAGCATAAATAATGATTTTCTTGGTAATTCTTGGAAGCACACAAACTATTGAGCAAGCACTAATAAAATTTAGGTATTTTTTAACATCTGTCCCTATTATGTTCCAATTGAAATAATTTTCCCTTACACATCCTTGTTTGGGTTTAAGAAAAAAAAGAGTTATTCCAAAAACTAGGTCAAAATGTATGTATTTTAAAAATTAGAGAAGGTTATGCCAGAATGATGCTTGTAAACGTTCTCTTTTTCTTTGTGTCTACACACACACACACACACACACACACACACACACACAGAGAGAGAGAGAGAGAGAGAGAGAGAGCACTAAGTGGAAAAGCTGCAGGCTGGACAACCAAATCTTACTAACTTATTTTCTTTTCAAAACTCTTAATAATCAGGAAATATAATATGCAACTCTTGCATTCCTAACCATGCCAGCTAATGTAATTAAAATTTGCCAGAGAATGATGATAAGACAAAAGTAGGATAGACAGCTAAGGTGTACATTTGTATATATGTACTCTCAGCAATAAAAATATGTTTTACAAAAAGAAACCCAAGCAGTATAATGTGATTTTGTAAGTTATTATCATTCGAGGAAATGAAGCTTGATGTACCAGTTTTGCAACTTCCTGTTACTCAACCTATTTCAAAATAAAAGATAGAAAAGGAAAAAATAACTAGTGCAAAATATATAGTGTGTATATATATTTTTAAAAAGCCTCTATAATAACACATGATTTGCAGAGAAAAAACATGCTCGAGGATTGAGTCAACTGAATTTTCTAGTAAACCCAAGTGGTTTTTCCCCTATAGAATTTACAAAATGGTTACAGAGGTTACATTGTGCCACGTAATATGCATGTCCAGTTTATTCACATTATCAGTTGCTTATCTTTATAAAATTCCTTATGTTATAGAACTCTGAGCTTCTGAATTAGATTATGAGCTTTATGACAATAGAAGTGGCACTTTACTTTTTTTTAAGCATAGAGCATCATCCTTGGTGAATAATAGTAGCTTAACAAATTTTTTATGGTTAATGAACTTTATCTGTTCTTATATTAGATATATCCTGGTATTAATTGTTTAGTATTCATTTATTATTTCTAAGAGCCCTCCAATTTCATTTTGATCAATTTCCTCTTCCCCACTAGATGCAATCTGGTGGAAAAGAAATCAGCATCCACCTACACCCACACCCCTAGCAAAAGAATGAGTATATACTGTGCAATTAGCTGTTCCCTCTCTGGAATTCTACTTGAGCTAAAAGACAAAAGTAGTAAAAACAGTTGGCATTCATTCATCACAGCAGTTAACTCCTGATCAAAATGACTGCAACAGAGACTGCTAGTTGCTACTTAAATTCTAGATTCTCATCTCTCTTAGTGTTACTACCACTAATGTGAGCTCCACACATGCTTATCGAGAATAAAGTCTAACTTTCTCAGTCTCATTTACATCTATGTGTGGTCATGTAACAAAGTCTGGGCTAAAGACATGAGAAGAAGTAAGGCGTGAAATTTCTGAGATGTATCCTTAAAGTTAGTAAACACCCCATGTCTTTCTCCTTTCCTTTATTCTACTACTTGCAATATTATCAGAATGATGAGCTTGGACCATGCATATGGGAAATGTCCTACTGCTCACAGAGAAACAGGATAAAACAATTATTGATCCATGGATAACCTGACACACAGACACACACAGACACAGACACACACACACACACACACACACACACACACACAAATAGTAGGTAATGTTATCACAGTTTCATTAGAAACCGATAGCTCAGATAAACAAAAATTAGTAAATAAAATACTAGAAATGTAAATATAATAAGCTTTATCAAATGCTCAACAAATAGAGAACATAAACTCTTTTCAGTTACACAAGGAAGATTTACAAATCTGAGTATATACCAGAATACCTTAACAAAATTCTAAGAATACGTAACATGCACATCAAAGTTACTAAACATGATGTAAATGAATTAGAAGCTAATATTTAAGAATTTTTAAAATCCCAAAATGCACTGCTAAGTAACTTATAGGTTAAATAAAAAATTACAATGAAAATTACAGAATATTTATAATTTACTATCAATAAAACACTATGTGGAGAAACATTTTTAAGAAAATCTTTAAAATCCAGGAATACACAGAGAATGATATAAAATATTCTTGCATAATAAAGAAGTTAACTTTTTTAAATTTTTGTTTCAATTTTTTATTTGGAAACAAATATCATAAAAGTAAAGTTGGAGTTTTGCTGTTCTCCTAACCAATGTCATAATCCTCCCTCCCTAATTCCCCTGAATCATCTTCTTTCATGATCATGTCATATGTCCTACTGTATTAGTCAGGATTCTCTAGAGAAACAAAACCAATAGGAGAGATTATACCTATCTATTTCTCTCTCTCTCTCTATATATATATATAGAGAGAGTGTGATGATTAATACTGAGTGTCAACTTGATTGCAATGAAGGATGCAAAGTATTGATCCTAGGTGTGTCTGTGAAGGTGTTGCCAAAGGAGATTAACATTTGAGTCAGTGGGTTGGAAAAGGCAAACCCACCCTTAATCTGGGTGGGCACCATCTAATTAGCTGCCAGCATAGCTAGAATATGAAGCAGGCAGAAAAATGTGAAGACTAGACTGGCCTAGTCTCCCAGCCTATAACTTTCTCCCATGTGGATGCTTCCTGTCCTTGAACATCGGACTTCAAGTTCTTCAGTTTTGGGACTCAGACTGGCTCTCCTTGCTCCTCAGCTTGCAGACAGCCTATTGTGGGACCTTGCGATTATGTAAGTTAATGTGTGTGTGTGTGTGTGTGTGTGTGTGTCTATCTCCCATATGTATCTCCCATATATATATACACACATATATACACACACATATATATACACATATATATACACACATATATATACACATATATATATACACACATATATATACACATATATATACACACATATATATACACACATATATACACACATATATATACACATATATATACACACATATATATACACATATATATACACACATATATATACACATATATATACACACATATATATACACATATATATACACACATATATACACATATATATATATATAAAATTCATTCTGTCCCCCTAGAGAACCCTGACTAATACATACATACAGAGAGAGAGAGAGAGAGAGAGATTAAATATAGATAGCTACCTGTATCTATTTATAGCTTTTACTTTCTCTCTGATTTTACACATACTGTCTCTCAGATATCATTGTAAATTCTGAGAGAGAGGGAGAGGGAGAGAGAGAAAGAGTGAAATCTTGATTTTTTAAGAAATTGCTCATACCATTAAAAAGGTTGACAAATCCCAAGACCTGTAGGGTGAGTTGAAAAGCTTGAGACCCAGGAGAGCTCCTGGGTTCAAACAATCCTCTTGTCTCAGCCTTTTGATTAGCAAGGACTAAAGTCATGCACAACAATGTCTGGCTATTTATTTATTTCAGTTTTTTTAACAGATCATGTCTTGCTATGTTCCCACGGCTGGACACAAATTACTGACCTTAAGCAATCTCCTCCCACTGCAGCCTCCAAACATGCTGGGATTGCATGCATGAGCCAACACACTTGACCTGCTATATATATTTTTAAAAACTATACACATGTTATCACAATCTATATTTGTTTCTGCAACTTGGTTTTTACTCAAAATTATGTTTTGATTACTACCTTTATTGATATGTTTAGATTAAGTTCATTCATTATAAGTGAGTCAGGTAGTTCATCAATTAAGTAAACTGTAATTTATTTGTTCTCCAATTTTCCACTTTTACAATTTGTGTCCTTGGATAGATCTCCAGGAACACACGTACAAAAAGTTAATCAAGGACATGTATCAATAACCAAAATATCTAGTTTATAGGCTACACATATTTTCAAATTAATCTGATAATATCAGATTACTAATCAAAGTGATTGCATCAAGTTGCACTCCCTCCTGCTTTCAGTATTGAACAGATCTTCTAGAAAGAAAATAAAAAAAAGAAACATCAGACTTAATCTGCACTATAGGCCACATGGATCTAACAGATATTTACAGAACATTTCATCCAAAAGCTGCAGAATGCACATTCTTTTCCTCTGCACATGAATCCTTCTCAAGGATAGACCATATGTAAGGTGATGAAACAAGTCTTAGACATTCACAAAAAAATGAAATACTCTCAAGCATCTTCTCTGAACACAGTGGAATAAAACTAGAAATTAATGAAAGTAGGGATTTTTGAAACTATAGAAATACATGAAAATTAAACAATATGCCTCTGAATGGCCAGTGGATCAAAGAAGAAATTAAGAAGAAAATTGACAAATTTGTTGAAACAAATGATAATGGAAACATAACATACCAAAACCTATGGGATACAGCAAAAGCAATACTAAAAGTGAAGTTTATAACTATGAGTCCCTACATCAAAAAGGGGAAAAACTTCAAACAATCTAACAATGCATCTTAAAGAACTAGAAATACAAAATCAAACCAAACCCAAACTAGTAAAAGAAAAAAAAATAAAGATCAGAGCATAAATTTGAAATGAAGAAAACATTATAAAAGATCAATAAAATAAAAAGTTGATTTTTTTTGAAAAGTTAAAGAAAATTGACAAACCTTTAGCTAGACTAAGAAAAAAAAAAAAGAAGATTCACTTCTGGGAAAATGGTTGATAGGAGGCAAGACTAACTTGCAACTCCCACTTGGATGGACAGAGCAGCATTTGGAGACCCACAATACGAACTTTTGCTCCAAGAACTACCACAGGAACATACCAAGACAGCCTAGAGAATACACAGAGCCTTTGAAGGAAGTGGACTGCCACTGCAGACTCTGTGGGACAGCCAAGGAACTCTGAAGACAAATAACATAATCTCTTGGGAGCCCTATAGTTCTGCCCACTGCCTGATCATCCCTATACTAACACAACTGATTCACTCTTGAAAGCACCACCTGCTGGCTGGAGGCCAACTAACACAAAACCAGTGCGTTTAACAAAAATACAACAAAAGACCCTCACAGAGTCCACTTCAATTCCCTGCTACCTCCACCAGAGCAGGTGCTGGTATCCATGGCTGACAGACCTGAAAACTGATCACATCAAAGGACTCCGTAGACACTCCCCAGTATCAGCCTAGAGCCCAATAGCTTCATTGGGTGGTTGGAATCAGAAGAGAAGTAACCATCACTGAAGTTTGACTCTCAGGAAGCTCTATCCCTAAGGGAAAGGGGAGAGAATCACATTAAGAGAACTCCCCATGGGACAAAAGAATATGAACAGCACCCCTTGAGTATAAGATCTTCCCTCTGACATAGTCTACCCAAATGAAAAGAAACCAAAAAAACAATCTTTGGTAATATGACATAACAAGGTTCGTTAACATCCCCAAAAGATCACACTGGCTCACTAGCAATGGATCCAAACCAAGACCAAATCTCTGAATTGCAAGAAAAATAATTCAGAAGGTCAACTATTAAGCCAATCAAGGAAGCACCAGAGAAAGGTGAAGTCCAGCTTAAAAAAATGAAAAAATGGATACAGGCTATAAATGGAAACATCTCCAGAGAAAAAGATAGAATAAATAAGAAACAATCACAGCTTCTGGAAATGAATTGCAAAATGCACTGAAAAGTCTCAGCAATAGAATCAAACAAGTAGAAGAAATAACTTCAGAGCTCAAAGGGAAGCCTTTTGAATTAATGCAATCAGACAAAGACAAAGAAAAAAGAATTTAATAAATGACCAAAGCCTCCAAGAGGTTTGGGATAATGTTAAATTATCAAACATTAGAATAATTGGTGTTCCTGAGAAAGAAGAAAAATCTACAAGTAAGGAAAACATATTCAAGGGAATAATTGAGGAAAACTTCCCCAGCTTTGCTAGAGAGCTAGACATCCAAATACAAGAAACTCAAAGAACACCTGGGAAATTTATTGCAAAAATAGTCATCATGGTTATATAAAGTCAAGATGAAGGAAAGAATCTTAAGAACTGTGAGGTAAAATAATTAAGTAACCTATAAAAAATAATAACCTGTCAGATTAACAGCAGATTTCTCAGCAGAAATCCTGCCACCTAGAAGGGGTTGGGATCTTATCTTTAGCCTCCGTAAATAAAACAATCAGCCAAGAATTTTATATCCAGAAAAACTAAGCTTCATAAATGAAGGAAAAATATAGTCTTTTTCAGACAGACAAATGCTGAGAGAATTTGCCACTACCAAGCCAGCACCACAAGAACTGATACAAGTAGCTCTAAATATTGAAACAAATTTTGGAAACACACCAAAATAGAATCTCCTTAAAGAGGAAATCTCAGAGGACCTATAAAACAATTACACAATGAAAAAAAAAAAGGTGTTCAGGCCACAAATAGCATAATGAATAGAATAATACCTGACATCTCAATGCTAACCACAAATGTAAATGGCCTAAATGGTCCACTTAAAAGATACAGAATGGCAGAATGGATAAGAAATCACCAACCAAGTATCTGCTGTCTTCAAGAGACTCCTTTCACATTAAGACTCACACAAATTTAAGGTAAAGGTGTGGAAAAAGATATTCCATGCAAATGGACACCAAAAGTGAGCAAGAGTAGCTATTTTTATATCAGAAAAAAAAATTTTTTAAGTAACAGCAGTTAAAAATGACAAAAAGGGTCATTATATGATGATAAAATGACTAGTCCAACAAGAAAATATCACAATGCTAAACATAGATGCACCTAACACTGGAACTCCCAAATTTATAAAACAAGTACTACTAGAACTAAAAAATAAAATAGATAACAACATAATAATAGTGGGAGGTTTCAATACTTCACTGACAGCACTAGACAGGTCATCAAGAAAAAAAGTCAACAAAGAAACAATGGACTTAAACTATAACCTAGAACAAATGGACTTAACAGATATTTACAGAACATTCTACCCAACAACTGCAGAATATACATTCTACTCATCAGCACATGGAACATTCTCCAAGATAGACCATATGATGGGCCACAAACAAGTCTCACCAAATTTAAGATAATTGAAATTATAGCAAGTACTCTCTCAGACCACAGTAAAATAAATTTGTTAATCAACTCCAAAAGGAACTCTCAATACCATAAAAATACATGGACATTAAATAACCTGGTTCTGAATGATCATTGGATCAACAATGAAATCAAGATAAAAATTAAAAAATTCTTTAAACTGAATAATAGTAACACAACCTATCAAAACCTCTGAGATACAGCAAAAGTGGTGCTAAGAGGAAACTTCATAGCATGAAGTGCCTACATAAAAAATTCTGAAAGGGCATAAATAGACAATTTAATGTCACACTTCAAGGAACTAGAGAAAAAAGAATGAAACAAACCCAAACACAGCAGAAGAAAAGAAATAACCAAGTTCAGAACAGAACTACATGAAATCTAAACAAAAAAATAGAAAATATAAATGTAACTACAAGCTGGTTCTTCAAAAAGATATATGAAATTGATAGATAATTAGCAAGATCAACAAAGAAAAGAAGATCCAAATAAGCTCAATTAGAAATAAAGCATGGGATATTACAAATGATAGTACAGAATTCAGTGAAGACAGTATCACTCAAATACCAAAACGAGTAAAGGACATTAACAAAAACAGTAAACTACAGACCAATATCCCTGATGAACATAGATGCAAATATCCTCTACAAAATACTAGCTAACTGAATCTGACAGCATATTAAAAAGATTATACGCCATGATCAAGTGGGTTTCATACCAGGGATGCAGTGATAGTTTAACATATCCAAGTCAATAAATGTGATACACCACATAAATAGAATTAAAAACAATAACCATATGATCATCTGAATAGATGCAGATAAAGCATTGGCAAAATTGAGCAGCCCTTTGTGATTAAAACCCCCAGCAAAATCAGAATAGAAGGGACATGCCTCAAGATAATAAAAGCCATCTATGACAAACCCAGAGCCAACATTATACTGAATAGGGAAATGTTGAAAGCATTCCCTCTGAGAACTGGAACAAGACAAGGATGCCCACTTTCACCACTTCTATTCAACATAGTACTGGAACTCCTAGCCAGAGCAATCAGAAAAGAGAAGTAACCAAAGGCATCCAAATTGGTGAAGAGGAAGTCAAACTGTCTCTGTTTGGTGATGATTTGATTGTATACCTGGAAAACCCTAAATATTCATCCAAAAAGCTCCTAGAACTGGTCAATGAATTCAACAAAGTTTCAGGATACAAAATTTATGTACACAAATCAGTAGCTCTGCTATACACCAACAGTGACCAAGCTGAGAATCAAATCAAGAACTCAACCCCTTTTACAACTGCAAAGAAATTAAAATACTTAGGAATATGTTTATGCAAAAAGGTGAAAGACTTATACAAGGAAAACTACAAAACACTGCTAAAAGAAATCATAGATGACACAAACCAATGGAAACACACCCCATGCTCATGGATGAGTAGAATCAACATTGTGAAAATGACCATACTGCCAAAAGCAACCTACAAATTTAATTTCCATCAAAATACCACCATCATTCTTCACAGAACTAGATAAAATAAGGAGCCCACATAGACAAACAAGAGTAAGAAAAAAGAACAAATCTGGAGGCATGGCATTACTCAACTTCAAATTATACTATAAGGCCATAGTCACCAAAATGGCATGGTACTGTTATAAAAATAGGCATATAGACCAATGGAAAAGAATAGAGAACCAAGAAATAAAGCCAGGTACTTACAGTCAACTGATCTTTTAGAAAGCAAACAAAAACAAAACATGGGGAAAGGATACCCTATTCAACAAAATGGTGCAGAAATAACTGGCAAGCCACATGTAGAAGAATGGAACTGGATCATTATCTCTTGATTTATATGAAAATTGACTCAAGTTGGATCAAAAATTTATATCTAAAACTAAAACCATAAAATTCTAGAAAATAACATTAGACAAACTCTTCTAGACATTGGTGTATTTGAAGACTTCATGACCAAGAACCCCAAAGCAAATGCAACAAAAACAAAGATAAATAGATGGGACCTAATTAAACTAAAAAATCTTCTGCATAGCAGAAGAAATAACAGAGTAAACAGACAGACCACAGAATGGGAGAAAATATTTGCAATCTATACATCTGACAAAGGACTAATATCCAGAATCTACAGGGAACTCAAATGAATAAGCAAGAGAAAAACAAACAATCCTATCAAAAAGTGGGCTAAGGACATGAATTGACAATTCTCAAAAGAAGATATACAAATGGCTAACAAACATATGAAAAAAATGCTCAACATAACTAATTATCAGGAAAATGCCAATCAAAACCACAATGTGATACCACCTTAATCCTACAAGAATGGCCATAATCAAAAAAACAAAAAATAATATATGTTCACATGAATGTGGTAAAAAGAGAACACTTTTACACTGTTGCTGGGAAAGAAAACTAGTACAACCACTATGGAAAACAGTGTGGAGATTCCTTAAAGAACTAAAGATAGATCTACCATTTGATCAAACAATCCCACTACTGGGTATCTACTCAGAGAAAAAGAAGTCATTATATTAAAAAAGATAGTTGCACATACATGTTTATAGCAGCACAATTTGCAATTGCAAAAACATGGAACCAGCCCAAATGTCCATCAATGAATGAGTGGATAAAGAAAACGTGGTATGTATATACAATGGAATCCTACTCAGCCATAAAAAGAAATGAAATCATGGCGTTCACAGCAACCTGGATGAAACTGGAGACCATTATTCTAAGTGATGCAACTCAGGAGTGGAAAACCAAACATTGTATGTTCTCACTCATGAGGTGAAGCTAAGTTACGAGGATGCAAAGGCATAATAATGATATGATAGATTTTAGGGACTTGGGGGAAAGAGTGGTGGGGTATGAGGGATAAAAGACTGCACATTGGGTACAGTGTTCACTGTTTGGGTGATAGGTACACCAAAATCTCATAAATCACCACTAAATAACTTAATATACCCAAACACCACCTGTTCCCCAAAAACCTATTGAAATAAAAAAAGAGAGAAGATCTGAATACATAAAATCAGAAAGAAAAAAGTAGACATTGCAAATGATACTGTAGAAAGTCAAAGGATCATTAGTGGCTATGAGCAACTACATGCAAATAAATTAGAAAAATCTAGAAGTAATGGAGAAATTCCTAGACACATACAAACTACCAAGATTGAACTAGAAAGAAGCCCCAAATCTGAACAGACCAATAACAAGTAACAGAATTGAATACATAATAAAATGTGTCCCATTATAGGAAAGCCCAAGACCCAATGGATTTACTGCTGAATTCTAACAAACATTTAATAAATAACTAATATCAATTCTACACAAACTATTCTGAAAGATAGAAGAGGAGGGAATACTTCCAAACTCATTCTTGCAAGCCAGGATTACCCTGATACAAAAATCAGAAAAAGACACATCAAACAAAGGGAACCACAAGCAAGTATCTCTGATGAACATTTATGCAAGAAAAACCTGAACAAAATCCTAGAAAACTGAATACAATAATACATTAAAATGATTGTTCATTATAACCAGGTAGGATTAATCCCTGGGATGCAAGGATGGTTCAACATATTTAAATTAATCAATGTGATAATCTCATGTCAATAGAGTGAAGGATAAAAACCATATAATCATTTCAATTGATGCTGAAAAAGCAGTTGATAAAATTCAATATTCCCTCATGATAAAAACCCTAAAAAACTTGGCATAGAAGAAACATATCTCATTATAATAAAAGCCATATATGACAGAACCACAGCTAATTTCATACTTAACATGAAAAAACTGAAAGCCTTTCCCTTAATATCTGAACATGACAAAGATGCCCACTTTCACCATGGTTATTCCACATAGTATTGGAAGTCTCGGCTAGAGAAATCACACAAGAGAATAAAATAAAGATCATCCAAATTAGAATGAAGAAGTCAAATTGTCCTTGTTTGCAAATAATATGATCTTATATTTGGAAAAACCTAAAGACTCCACCAAGAAACTATTAGAACTGATAAGCAAATTCAGTAAAGTTGCAGGATACAAAATCAACAAAAAAATTAGTAGCATTTCTGTACGCCAACTGATCTGATTTGGCTCTGTGTCCCCACCCCAATTTCATGTTGAATTGTAATTCAAGTGTTGGAGATGGGGCCTGGTGGGAGGTGATTAGATCATGCAGGTGGTTTCTAATGGTTTAGTCCTATCCCCCTACTTCTGTCTCATGAGAGAGTTCTCAGGAGATCTGGTTGTTTAAAATTGTGCAGCACCTACCCCTTCACTCTCTTCCTCCTGTTCCAGTCATGTAGGAAGTGCCTGTTCCTCATTCACCTTCCACCATAATTGTAAGTTTCCAGAGGCCTCAGCCATGCTTCCTGTACAGCCTGTGGAACCATGAGCCAATTAAACCTCTTTTCTTTATAAATCACTCAGGCTTGGGTAGTTCTTTATAGCAATGTGAGAATAGCATAATACAGAAAATTAGGACCTGAAAGTGGGGCATTGCTATAATGATATCTGGAAATGTGGAAGCAGCTTTGGAAGTGGTTAATGGACAGAGATTGGAACACAGTTTGGAAGGCTTGGAAGGCTCAGAAGAAGACAGAAAGATGAGGGAAAGTTTGGAACTTCTTAGACACTTGATAAATTGTGACAAAATGCTGATAGTGATTAGGACAATGAAGTCCAGGTTGAGGTGGTCTCATATGGAAATGAGAAACTTATTAGGAACTGGGGCAAATGTTACTTTTTTATGTGTTAGTAAAGAGGTTGGAGACATTATGCCCCTGTCCTAGAGATCTGTGGAACTTTGAACTTGAAGTTGATGACTTAGGGTAAATGGAGAAAGAAATTTTTAAGCAGCAAAGCATTCAAGAGGTGGACTAGCTGCTTCTAACAGCATATTCTTATATGTGTGAGCAAAGAGATGATCTGAAACTGGAACTTATATTGAAAAGGTAAGCAGAGTGTGAAAGATTTAAAAATGTAAAGCCTGGCCATGTTGTAAAAAAGAAAAACCCATTTTCTTGGGAGAAATTCAATCTGGCTGCAGAAATTTGCATAAGCAAATAGGAGTGGAATGTTAATAGCCAAGGCAACAGGAAAAATGCCTGAAAGGCATTTCAGAGACCTTTGCAGAAGCCCCTCCAATCACAGGCATAGATACCTAGGAAGGAAGAATGGGTTTATGGGCCAGGCCTCAGGCCCAGGGCCCAGCTGACCTGCACAACCTTGGGACACTACTCCCTGCATCCTAGCCATTCTAGCTCCAGCCTTGGCTGAAAGGGCCCCAGATACGTCTCAGTCCACTGCTACAGAGGGTGTAAGCCATAATCTTTGGTGGCTTTCACATGGTGTTAAGCCTGTGGGTGTGCATAGGGTAAGAGTTGAGGCTTGGTTGCTCCCACCTAGATTTCAGAGAATGTATGGAGATGCCTGGGTGTCCAGGCAGAAGTCTGCTTCAGGGGCAGAACCCTCATGCAGAACCTCTACTAGGGCATTGCAGAGGGAAAATGTGGGGTTGGAGTCCCCACATTGCATCCCCACTGGGGCACTGCCTAATGGATCTGTGAGAAGAGGGCCACTGTCCTCCAGACCCCAGAATGGTAGAACCACAGAAAGCTTGCACCATGCACCTGGAAAAGTTGCAGGCACCCAATGCCAGTCTGTGAAACCAGTCAATGGGTCTGCATCCTGCAGAGCCACAGTGGGGAAGCTGCCCAAGACCTTGGAAGCCCACCTTTTGCATCATCGTGGCCTGGATGTGAGACATGAAGTCAAAGGAGATTGTTTTAAATCTTTTAGATTTAATAACTGCCCTGCTGGATTTCGGACTTGCATATGGCCTGTAGCCCCATTTGCTTTGGCCAGTTTCTCCCTTTTGGAACAGAAGCATTTATCCAATGCCTGTATCTCATTTTATCTGGAAAGTAACTAACTTGTTTTTTTATTTTACAGGCTCATATTGGTGGAAGGAATTTACCTTATCTCAGATGAGACTTTAGACTTGGATTTTTTAGTTAATGCTGGAATAAGTTAAGACTTTGGGAGACTGCTGGGAAGGCATGACTGTATTTTAAAATGTGAGAAGGATATGAGAGCCACGGGTGGAATGATATGGTCTAGCTCCCTGTCTCCACTCAAATCTCATGCTGAATTGTAATCCCCAGTGTTGGAGGTGGGATCTGGTGGGAAGTGATTGGATTCTGGGGGTGGTTTCTAATGGTTTAGCATCATCCCCCTACTGTTGTTATGTGATAGAGTTCTCACAAGATCTGGTTGTTTAAAACTGTGTATCACATCCCCCTTTGCCCTCTTCCTCTGTTCCAGCCATGTAGGACCTGCCTGCTTCCCTTTTAGCCTCTGCCATGATTCTAAGTTTTCTGATATGTCGCCAGCCATGCTTACCATACAGCCTGTGGCACTGAGTCAATTAAATCTCATTTCTTTATAAATTATGCAGGCTCAGGTAGTTCTTTATAGCAATGTGAGAACAGACTAATGCACCAACAGTGAGCAATCTGAAAAACAAATCAAGAAAATAAATCCATTTGCAATAGCCACAAATAAAATTAAATACCTAGGAATTAGCTTAACTAAGGAAGTGAAAGTTCTCTGTAATGAAAACTACAAAACACTGTTGAAAGAAATTGAAGAAGACACCAAAAATGGAAAAATATTCCATGCTCACTAATTGGAAGAATCAATATTGTTAAAATGTCCATACAGCCTAAGGCAATCTACAGATTCAGTATATCAAAGAAATGTTTGCATTTCTATGTTTGCTGCAGCACTGTTTACAATAGCTAAGATTTGGAAACAACCTAAGCATTCATCAACAGATTAATGGATAAAGAAAATGTGATATATATACACAATGGAATACTATTCAGGCATAAAAAAGAATGAGATCCAGTCATTTGCAGCAATATGCATGGAACTGGAGATCATTGTGTTAAATGAAATAAGCTGGCTGGGCATGGTGGCTGACACCTGTAATCCCAGCACTTTGGGAGGCTGAGGCAGGCAGATCATTTGAGGTCAGGAGTTGGAGACCAGCCTGGCCAACATGGTGAAACCTCGTCTCTACTAAAAATACACACACACACACGCACACACACACACAGACAAAAAAAGAAAAAGAAAAAAAAAACAAATAGCTGGGCATGGTGTCACGCTCCTGTAGTCTCAGCTACTTGGGAGCTTGAGGCAGGAGAATTGCTTCAACCCAGGAGGCAGAGGTTGCAGGGAGTGGAGATTGTGCCACTGCACTCTAGCCTGGGTGACAGAGCAAGACTCTATCTCAAAAAAAGAAAGAAAGGAAGAAAGAAAGAATCCAGGCACAGAAAGACAAATATCACATGTTCTCACTTATCTGTGGAATCTGTAAGTCAGAACAATTGATCTCATAAACATAGAGAGTAGAAGGATGGTTATTAGAAGCTTGGAAGGGTAGTAGGTTGCCGGAGGGGGTGGAAATGAGGATGGTTAATGTAGAAAGAATGAATAAGACCTATTATTTGACTGCACAGCAGGGTGACTATATTCAATAATAACTTAATTGTACATTTAAAAATAACTAAAAGTGTGTTATTGGAGGCACATAACACAAAAGATAAATGATTGTGGGAATTGATATTCCATTCTCCATGATGTGATTATTTCATGTTGCATGCCTATATCAAAACATCTTGTGTAGCCTGCAAATATGTACACCTACTATGTACCCACAAAAATTAAAAATAAAAAATTTAGTAAAAAATTTGCATTCCCACCAAAAGATGTATTAGAGTCCTTATTTCTCTGCATTTCAACTAGCTCCTGGTGTTGTAAGACTTTTAATTTTTGCTACTACAGTAGATGAGATCTAATTGTTGTTTTAACATCAACTTCCATGATTATCCATGAAACAGATATTTTTCATTTTGGAGAATGAGAATTTTTAGTATCTAAACCCATTTCAAATTTGGAGGAAACCAAGATAGGTTAAAGACAGGATCTCCCTCCTACTACAAAATTTGAGAGTGGGAAGCAGAAACAGATGTTTCTTTTCTCAGTTCTCTGGCATCTAAGGAATAATAATTTTATTTAAGCCCAACAGTTGGATGTTCTCATATCTTTCCACAGCTGCTACATTAAATTTAAGAGTGCATAACGGTGATGCTAGCAGTGATAAAAACATGTGTTTCTTTCATTAGCAGGGCCTTATTAAGACTTTCCTATGATGGGGTCTTGGCAGAAGGTATGCTCCCTTTGTTTCTGATTATTTTTTAATCCTTAGTCTTCCAGGGATTGATTCTATGAGCTGTACATTCAGCTATTTGTTTTTGCTTATAGTCACTAGAATTTTTAATCTGTTGCTTAAAATAATAGACTCCAGCCAGCACAATAGTCAGGAGGAGGTCATAATTACATGTAGACTGAATATATCAGTTTCTACTTTCGTGAATTGCCTATTCATGTATTTTGCTCATTCCTTTTTCCTTTTGAATTGTCTTTTTTCTTAAAATTTTTTGAGTAATTTATATATATTTTTGATACTAACCCATTGTATGTCCTGTGTGCTGCAATTATCTTCTTCTAGTCTGTGAGTTGTCTCTTGTTTGTTAATAGTCACTTGGCACATGTCATTCTTTCTAAAATTTTAATGTAATTTTTTCCAATTATTACCTTTTGATATATGCTTTTTATATTTTATAACTTCTGGAGAAATTATTTTAACCTAATTAATAAAAGATGTTCTTCTAGGATTGACATCATCAGAAATGGCAAAATAAGTACATCCGAGAATCCGTTTTTCCATAAAAGCTGAAAACACCATCACAAAAAACAAAAAAAAAGGGCAAAATCAACAATTTCAAATCTCTGAAAGTTAATAAAAGGCTTACAACAATCTAAAGAGCACTTATTCAAGATAAACTGTTGAATCTTTATAAGAATGGTAAGCTTAGTTATGATTTAAATTGTCCTATTTGCATCCCCCTCTGATTAGCTCCTTGAAAACCAACAGTCCCATGGCAAAAATCGGATGTTTAGCACTACTGAACAAAGCAAAATGGGCTTGGATCTCCCCCAAAAACCTCATTCTGAAAGAATTATCATTATTTGAACTAACTGGCATCTCCTTATCGACCCTCACTCACAGGGCTTGTCTTCACCTAATCTGACTCAGAGCTGATTCAGCACAAACAACTTTTGCTTTGGGGGAATTTGTTTAAAACAATGAGCAACTATCTACAACATTGCAGGGGGCTTAGGTGACTATAAGAGCTGGGGAAAACAAGAAGCTGACAAAAAAATCCTTAAAAGAGAAACAGAGAATGAGATGTCAATAGGGGGCATTAAAAATTTCTGACAGATTCCTGGAAATCTAGGTAGAAAGGCACATATGCAGGGCTGTGTGCATGCCCAACACTGTGCATATAAATCCTGAGAAATCCCTAAACTCTCAATTCTGGCTTACCTTGCATCTCTGCACAAGTAGGAAGTGAAGGCTAGACAGAATTGTAAAGTGCCTGCCTGAGCATTGAAGGCATACCACAACACATGCACACACAAAGCTCTCTACAAAATCTGGGAGACACACAGGCCAAGATGTTTACAGAAATCCCTGTAAAATATTACTAGACCACTAAGCTAACCAAATAGACACTTAAGTGTTCACATATCACAAGCATATAGATGTTACAAAATAGCTCAGAAAAGTCAATAAACAATCAACGAGAACAATAACAACAAAAAGCAATAACAAAATAACCTGGAGCTGAAAAGGGGAAAGAGATTCCCAGGGTTGCCACATTATATTATTAAAATTGTTAAACTTTCTTCAAAAATTATGAGATATACAAATAAATGGTATTGTATAGTCCATATACAGGGATAAACCCTGTCAAGGAAAACTGACACTGAAGAGACAAACTTTATACTTTCTAGAAAAGACATATAATTAGCTATTTTATTATTTATGTATTTTTATTTGTATATATTTGAGGGGTACAAGTGCAAATTGTCACATGGATATATTTGTTGCATAGTGGTGAAATCTGGGCTTTTAGTGTATCTATCCTTGGAAAAATGTACATTGTACCCATTAAGTAATTTTTCGTCATTCACTCCCCTCGAACCTCTCTCACTCTTCTGATTCTTCAATGTCTATCATTACATACTCTATGTTCATATGTACACATTGTTTAGTTACAACTTATAAGTACAAATATGTGGCATTTTACTTTGTGTTTCTAAGTTATGTCACTTAAGATATTGTTCTTTAATTCTATCCATGTTCCTGCAAAGTACCTAATTTCATACTTTTTATGACTGGAGTATTCCATTGTGTATATATACCATATTTTCTTTATCCAATTATTCATTGGTGGACACTTAGGTTGATTCTATATCTTTGCTATTGTGAATAATGGTGCAATATACACATGAGCACACATATCTTTTTATGAAAATGATTTTTATTACTTTGGATAGATACCCAGTAATGGGATTCCTGGATCAGATGGCAGTTCTCTTTTTAGTTATTTTTTAGAAATCTTCATAGTGTTTTCCCTAGAAGTTGTACTAATTTACATTTCCACCAGCAGTGTATAAGTGTTCCCTTTTCTCTACATCCTCACCAACGTATGTTATTTTTGTCTTTTCAATAATAACAATTCTGACTGGGATAAGATGGTATCTCATTGTGGTTTTATTTTGCATTTCTCTGATGATTAGTAATGTTGGTATGTCTTCTTTAGAAAAATGTTTATTCATGTCTTTTCCATTTTTTAATGGGAGTTGTTGAGTTTTTTAGTTCTTTGCATATTCTGAATATCAGTTTTCTGTTGGATGCATAGCGTACAAGTATTTTCTCTCATTCTCAGGTTGTCTGTTCATTCTGTTGATTATTTCTTTTGGTGTTCAAAAGCTTTTTGTATGTTTAAGTCTTATTTGTCTATTTTTATTTTCATTTCTTAGGCTTTTGGGGTCATAGTCATAAATTCTTTGCCTACCCCAATGTCCACAAGGATTTTCCCTAGGTTTTGTTCAGTATTTTTATAGCTTCAGTTCTTACATTTAAGTCTTTAATCCAGCTTTAGTTGATTTTTGTATTTGGTGAGAGATATGGGTCTAGTTACATTCTTCTGCACATGGCATCTAACTTTCCCAGCACTATATTTTAAAAGAGTGACTTTATCCCAGTGTATATTTTTGTTGACTTTGTAAACAATCAGTTGGCTGTGGATACATGGTTTTATGTCTGGGTTCTTTGTTCTGTTCTATTGGTCTATGTGTCTATTTTTATACCAGTAACATGTTGTTTTGGTTACTAAAGCGTTGTAGTATAATTTGAATTCAGGTAATGAGATGCCTCCAGCTTTTTTCTTCTTCCTTAGGATTGTGTTGTTTGTTCTGGCTCTTTTTTGGTTCCATATGAATTTTAGGATTGTTTTTCCTATTTCTGTGAAAAATTACATGGGAATTTTGATAGAGATTACATTGAATCTGTAGATTGCTTTGACAGCATGGTAATTTTAGTGATATTCTCTGATTCATGAACATGGGATGTTTTCCATTTGTTTGTGTCATCTGCATTTTCTTTCATCAGTGCTTTGTATTTTCCTTGTAGAAATCTTTCCTCTCCTTGGTTAAATAAATTCCTAGGGTTTTTGGTAGCTATTGCAAAATGGATTGCCTTCTTGATTTATTTCTCCAGTAGATTTTCATTGGTGTATGGAAACACTATGGATATTTGTACATTGATGCTGTACCCTGAAACTTTACTGAATTCATTTATGAAATCTAAGAGTTAATTGTGGAATCTATAGGGTGTTCTAAATGTAAGATTATATTATCAGTGAACAGAAATAATTTGACATTCTTTTTTTTAAAATTTGGATGCCTTTGTTTTTCTTTCTCTTGCCTAATTGCTCTGACTAGGACTTCCAGTGCTATGTTGAATAGGAGTAGTGTAAAAGTTGGAATCCTTCTCTTGTTCTAATTCTTAGAAGGAATGCTTTCAACTTGTCCCAGTTCAGTATGATGTTGGCTGGGTAGTTGTAGTATATGGTCTTTATTATTTTGAGGTATGTTCCTGCTATGCCTAGTTTGTTGAGAATTTTTATCATGAAGGAATGTTGGATTTTATCTAAAAGTTTTTCTGTATCAATTGAGATGATCATTTGGATTTTGTCCTTAATTTTACTGATGTGACATATCACATTTATTGATTTAGTATGTAGAACCGTCCTTGCATCCTTAGTACAAAACCAATTTGATAATGGTGTTTTACCTTTTTGATGTGTTAGCATTTTGTTGAGGATTTTTGCATCTATATTAATCAGGGATATTGATCTTTAGTTTTCTTTTTCTGTTATGTCTTTGGGTTTGGAATTACGGTAATAATAACCTCAATGTTTTTGGAATAGTTACAAGAGAATTGGTATTAGTTCTTCCTGTATGTTTGGTAAAATTCAGCTGTGAATCTGTCTTGTCTTGAGCTTTCTTCATTGGGAAATTTCTTTATTACTGATTCAGTCTCACTATTCATTATTGATATGCCCAGGATTTCTGTCTCTTCCTAGTTTATCTTGGGATCTTGTGTGTTTCCAAAAATTTATTCATTTCCTCTAGGTTTTCTAGTTTATGAGCATAGACTTGTTCATGAAAGTCTCTGATGATCTTTTGCATTTTTTGGTATCAGTTGTAATGCTTCATTTTTCATTTCTAATGTTGTTTATTTGGATCCTCTCTTCTATTCTTGGTTAGTCTAGCTAGCAGCTTATCACATTTGTTTATCTTTAAAACAAACCAAGTTTTCATTTCATTGATCCTTTGTATTGTTTTTTGGTCTTTATTTTATTTAGTTCTGCTCTCATCTTTCATATTTCTTTTCTTCTGCTAACTTTGAAATTGTTTTGTAATTGTTTTTTCTAGTTGCTTGAGTTGTGATATTAAGTTGCTAATTTATACTTTTTCTACTTCTTAATTTTTATTGTTTTTTACTGTATTTTCTCCCTTTCTTTTCTTTTTTTATTATTTTTATATATTTTGATATTGTTTTATTTTAAGATGGGATCTCACTCTGTTCCCAGGCTGGAATGCAGTGGCATGATCTCGACTCACTGAAACCTCTGGCTGCAGGCTCAAGTGATCCTTCCTCACCTCAGTCTCCTGAGTATCTGGGACCACAGGTGCGTGCCACAATGCCCTGCTATTTTTTTTTCTTTTTTTGTAGAGACAAGGTTTCATCATGTTGCCCAGGTTGGTCTCAAACACCTGGACTCAAGTGATCCACCCACCTCAGCCTCCCAAAGTGCTGGGATTACAGGCATGAACACCACACCCAGCCCTACTTTTTTAATGTAGACATATAATGCTATAAACTTTTAACACTGCTTTTCCTGAATCCCAAAGGTTTTGGTATATTTTATTTCCATTTTCATTTATTTTGAAAAATTTTAAAATTTTCCTTTTAATTTTGCCTTTGGTCCAGATTATTCAGGAGCATGTTACTTTATTTCCATTTGTTTGTATACTTTCCAAAGTTTCTCTTGGTATTTATTTTTACTTTTATTGCTCTGTGGTCTAAGATGATACTTGATATAATTTTGATTGTTTAAAATTTATTGAGACTTGTTTTGTGGCCTCACATATCTATCTTTGAGAATATTTTCTGTGCTCATGAGAAGAATGTATATTCTGTAGTTGTTGGGAAGAATGTTCTGAAAATGTGTTAGACCCATGTGGTCTAAAGTGTAATTTAAATCCAATATTTCCTTGTTGATTTTCTGTCTTGATGATCTGTCTAATACAGTGAATGGAGTGTCGAAGTCTCCCAGTATTATTGTACTACTGTCAATTTCTTTCTTTAGGTCTAGTAATGTCTGTCTTATGGACCTGGGTATTTTTGTGTTAGGTGCATATATTTTAGGGTTGTTGGATCCTCCTGCTAAATGATTTCTTTATCATTATATAATGACCTTCTTTGTCTCTTTTTCCTGTTCTTGATTTAATGTTTGCTATCTGATGTAACTGTAGCTACTCCTGCTCACTTTTCTTCTCCGTTTGCATGGAGTATTTTTGTAATCCCTTCACTTTCAGTCTCCCAGTGCCTGTCCTGATAAGGTGAATTTCTTATAAGCAGTGTATAGTTAGATCATGTTTGTTTGTTTGTTTTTTTACTCATTAAGCCAAACTATATGTTTTGATTGGAGCATTTAATCTATTTATATTCAAAATTAATATTGATATGTGAAGTTTTATTTCTTTCATAAAGTTAATTGTTATCCAGTTGTTACATGGATTATTTGTTCCTTTATATATCTCTGTCTGTCTTTGTGTTTAGGTGGAATTCAGTCAATTTGCCAGTTGAATTATTTATCTTCCTCTTTGTGTGATTGTTTCATGAGACCTATGAGCTTTGTACTTTCATGTGTTTTTCTGATGGCAAATATCAACCTTCTGTTTTTTTGTTTAGGAGTCCTTTGAGCATTTCTTCTTGGATGGTTCCAATGGTGACAAATTCACTCAGTGTTTGCTTGTCTGGTAAAGACGTTCTTTTGCCTTCATTTATGAAGTTTATTCTAGCTGGATATAAAATTATTGGATGATTTTTGTTCTTTCAGCACTTTGAAAATATCAAGCTATTTTCTTCTGGCTAGTAAGGTTTCTGTTGAGAAGATCTCTGTTTGTCTGATGGATTTCTGTTCGTCTGACTAGATACTTTTCTTTTGGTGATTTTAGAATTTTTCCATCATGTGGATTTTAGACAGTATAATGTCTATATGGCATGGTGAAGTCCATCTTCTCATTTATGTGTCTGAGGATCACTAGGCCTCATGTGTCTGAATGTGTATATCTCATGTCAGACTTGGGAAGTTTTCATCAATTATTACTTTAAATAGATTTTGTAAACTTAAAAAGTTTTCTTCCTCCTTGGGAACACCAATAATTCTTAAATTTACTTGATATAGTCTCATATGTCTCTAACCCCCTGTTTATTATTTTATATTCTTTTTACTTTATTTTTGTCTGACTGAATTAATTCAAAAGGCCTGTTTTCAAATACTCAGATTCTGTCTTTTGCTTTGTCTAGTCTGTTGTCCAAGCTTTCAAGTGTATTTTGTAATTTCTTTCATAATTACTATTTTTCAGATTTTTTTTGTTTTTTGTTTTTGTTTTTGCTTTTGTTTTTTGTTTGGAATCTATCTGTTTGGTAAATTTCTTATTCGTATCCCAAGTTGATTTTATGATTTCTCTATATTGGCTTTCAGATTTCTCTTGTATCATTGAACCTCTTTAAAGTCAATATTTTGTATTAGCTAACCAAACCCAACAACACATCAGAAAGATAATACACCATGATCAAGTGGGTTTTATCCCAGGGATGCCAGGATGGTTTAGCATATGCAAGCCAATAAATTTGATACACTACATAAACAGAATTAAAAACAAAAACCATGTAATCATCTCAATAGGTGCAGAAAAAACACAAAATAAAATCCAGTACCCCTTTATGATAAGAAACCTTAAACAAACTAGGTATAGAAGGGATGTACTTTAAAATAATAAAAGCCATATAGGAAAACCTACGGCCAACATCATACTGAATGGAGAAAAACTGAAAGCATTCTCCCTGAGAACCAGATTAAGACAAAGATGCCTACTTTAACCATTTTTATTCAACATGGTAGTGGAAGTCCTAGCCAGAGCAGTCATCCAAGATAAAGAAATAAAGGGCATTCAAATTGGAAAAGAGATAGTCAAACTATTGTTATTTGCTTATTGTATGATAATATACGTAGAAAAAACCTAAACACTCCTCCAAAAGCCTCCTAGATTTGAAAAAATGAATTAACTAAAGTCTCAGGTTACAAAGTCAATGTACACAAATAAGTAGCACTGCTGTACACCAACAATGGCCAAGCTGAGAATCAAATGAAGAACTGGATTCCTTTTACAATTGCTGCAAAAAAATGCCTGGAAATATACTTAATCAAGGACATAAAAAAATTCTAAAAGGATAATTACAAAACACTCCTGAGAGAAATCATAGACAACACAAACAAATGGAAACACATCTCATGCTCATGGATTGGAAGACTCAATATTATGAAAATGACCATACTGCCCAAAGCAACCTACGGATTCAATGCAATTCCTATAAAAATACCAACATAATTTTTCACAGGATTGGATAAAATAATCCTAAAATTCATATGGAACCAAAAGAGAACCCCGATAACCAAAGTAATCCTAAACAAAAAGAACAAACTTGGAAGCATCATGTTACCTGACTTCAAATTATAATACAAGGCTATAGTTGCCAAAACGACATGGTACTGGTATAAAAGTACGCACATAGACAGACCAATGGAACAGAATAGAGAACCCTGAATTAAAGCCAAAAAATTAAAACCAACTGATCTTTGAGAAACCATACACAAACATGAATTGGGTAAAGGATAACCTATTTAATAAATGGTGCTGGGAAAACTGGATAGTTATATCCAGAAGAATGAAACTGGATCCCTATCTCTCACCTTATACAAATATCAACTCAAAATGGTTCAAAGACCTATATCTAAGGCCTGAAACCATAAAAATTCTGGAACATAACCTATGAAAAACTCTCCTGGACATTTGCCTAGGCAAGGAATTTATGACTAAGATCCAAAAAGCAAATGCAACAAAACCAAAAATGAATACATGGGACCTAATTAAACTAAGAAGCTTCTACCTAGCAAAAGAAATAATCAGCAGACTAAACAGACAACCCACAGAGTGAGAGAAAATATTCACAAACTATACATCTGACAAAGGACTAATATCCAGAATCTACAGGGAACTCAAACAAATCAGCAAGAAAAAAACAAATAATCCCTTCAAAAAGTGGGCAAAGGACGTGAAGAGACAATTCTCAAAAGAAGATGTACAAATGGCCAATAAATATATGAAAAAATGCTCAACATCACTAATTTTCAGGGAAATGCAAATTAAAACCACAAGGAGATAGTACCTTACCCCTGCAAGAATTGCCATTATTAAAAAGTTCAAAATCAATAGATGTTGGCATGGATGTGGTGAAAAGCAGTGCATCCGCTATGAAAAATAGTAGAGGAGAGTTATTAAAGGACTAAAGTAGATCTACTATGTGATCCAGCAATCACACTACTGCGTATCTACCCAAAGAAAAATAAGTCATTATATCAAAAATACAGCTGCACTAGTATGTTAATCACAGTACAATTCACAATTGTGAAGATATGGAACCAACCTAAGTGTCCACTGATGAATGAGTGGATAAAGAGAATGTGCTATATATACACCATGGAATACTACACAGCTACAGCCACAAAAAAAGAATGAAATAATGTTTTTCAAACCTACTCAGATGGAGCTGGGTGTCATTATTCTAACTGAAGTAACTTAGGATGGAAAATCAAATACCATATGTTCTCACTTATAGGTTGGAGCTGAAGCTATGGGTATGCAAAGGCATAGCTAGTGCTATAATGGACTTTGGAAACTCAGAAGGGGGAGATTGGGAGGGAGGGTAAGAGATAAAATCTACATATTCAGTACAATGTATACTACTTGGGTGATGGGTACACTGAAATCCTAGAGTTCACCACTACACCATTCATCCCTGTAACCAAAAACCACTTGTGCCCCAAAAGCTATTAAAATAAAAAAAATCAATATTTTGCATTTTTATTTAGCATTTTGAGGGTTTTTTTTTGATTAGGCTCCATTGCTAGAGAGTTATAGTGTTCATTTGGCAGTGTCATAATACGTGACTTTTTCACGCTTTCTGTATTATTACACTGATTTCTACACACATTGAGTAACAATTGCTTCTTGTTATTTTTTAACTTACTTTCATTATGGCAGGTCTTATTTTTCTTGAGGATGTATCTGTAATGCATGTTGAGTAGGGCTCTTTGTCTTCACTTCCGTGTGTGTGCAGTGGCAAAGACTCTATAATTTTTTTGGCTATAATTACCCATCATATGGTGGCTTTTTCAAATGCTGATTACAGTAGCAGTGTACAGGGTGGGTGAGCAGATTCATGACCTCCTGAGCAGCTGGGGTACCAGTGGTTGCAAGTAACTTGTCTCCTTCCACAGCACTGTAATCTTGTGTCAGCAGTCATTGTAATGGGCTGTATAGGCCAACCTCCAGACCAGTAGGTGGTGCTTGTAGGTAAAAACCAGCTGTGGTGGTCACAATAGGTTTTATGCTTGATCTTTGTTAAGCAGGAGAAGTGCTCTGGTGTCCCAGGTGGTGAGTCAGACCAAGGAATGCTCAGGGGCCTGGGTGGCATCCTCTGTCTCAGAGAAGGTTGATTAAGCCGGGTAGAGCTGGACCTTGGAAACCTGCACTCATGCCCCCCGATGGCAGATGCAGGCATCTACCTTGATGGGGGGGGGGGGCAGGATCATCTTCAGGCTTGTGGCAAAATACCAGACTGAGGATCAGTGCTGCTCTGCTGAGTTCTCAGCATAGGGAGAGGGGGCAGTTCCAGTGCAACAGCCTTGGCCAGTGGAAGTGAAATTCACTTGCCTCTCATCTCCAGACTTCATAGTCTCACTGCCCTATCCTCACTGTGTATATTCAATACATTAGCACTTAATACAATTTTGAATGCAAAGATTACATATATTGTTTAATCAAATATATATGTATTTAATTTGTGGGATCTTAAGATAACTCTATAAGCAACGATCTGAAAATAAAATTAAGAAACTACTTCATTTAGGAAATCATCAAAATATCCTCAGGCACATACATCAATGGTGTTAAACTGAGAGTCCAGAAAGAAACTATGGTTAATTATTTTTACTAGGATGCCAAGATAACACTTTGGGGAAACTACAGTCTTTTCAATAAATAATGAAGTAACTATTGGACCCTTGCCTCACACCCTATACAAAAATTAGCAAAAAAAAAAAAAAAATTGATCAAATGCCTAAATGTAAGAGCTAAAGTTATAACATTCTTAGAAGAAAACACAGGCAAAAATCATTGTTACCTTGAATGTGGCAATTATGTTTTAGACGTGATCTTTAAAGATGAAGAAACAAAAGAAAAATAGATAAATGGAAATCTATCAAAATTAGAAATATTTGTGCTTCAAAAAACACCATGAATAAAGTGAAAATACAATTTACAGAATGGGAGAAAAATACTTGCAAATTATATATCTGACAAGAACAAGTCTTGGTGAGAATGTGGAGAAATTGGAACACTACATTGCTAGGAGTAATGTCAAATGGCTCAGCCACTTCGGAAAACAGTCTGGCAGTTCTTCAAAAAGTTAAATACAGATTTACCAAATGACCTAGGAATTCCACTCCTTGGCATATAACCAGGAGAGTTGAAAATGTATGTTCACAAAAACACTTATATACAAATGTTCATAGCAGCATTAATTATAACAGTCAAATTGCCATCAACTGATGAATGGATAAATAAAATGTGATATATTCATATAATGAAATATTATTCAGCCATAAAAAATGAAGTATTGATACATGCTACAACTTGGAAGAATCTTGAAAACATTATGGTAAGTGGAAGAAATCAGACCCCAAAGAAAGGCTACATATGAATGATTCAATTTTATGAAATGTCAAACACAGGCACATCCACAGACAAAAAGTTGATGAATTGTTACCAGCGCTCAGAGAGAGAATGAAATAAGATTAAGTGCCAATGGTTATTGGGTTACTTTATTTTATTTTATTTTATTATACTTTAAGTTTTAGGGCACATGTGCACAATGTGCAGGTTTCTTACATGTGTATACATGTGCCATGTTGGTGTGCTGCACCCATTAACTCGTCATTTAGCATTAGGTATATCTCCTAATGCTATCCCTCCCCGCTCCCCCCACCCCACAACAGGCCCCAGTGTGTGATGTTCCCCTTCCTGTGTCCATGTGTTCTCATTGTTCAATTCCCACCTACGAGTGAGAACATGTGGTGTTTGGTTTTTTGTCCTTGTGATAGTTGGCTCAGAATGATGGTTTCCAGCTTCATCCATGTCCCTACAAAGGACATGAACTCATCCTTTTTTATGGCTGCATAGTATTCCATGGTGTATATGTGCCACATTTTCTTAATCCAGTCTATCATTGTTGGACATTTGGGTTGGTTCCAAGTCTTTGCTATTGTGAATAGTGCCGTAATAAACATACGTGTGTATGTGTCTTTATAGCAGCATGATTTATAGTCCTTTGGGTATGTACCCAGTAATGGGATGGCTGGGTCAAATGGTATTTCTAGTTCTAGATCCCTGAGGAATTGCCACACTGACTTCCACAATGGTTGAACTAGTTTACAGTCCCATCAACAGTGTAAAAGTGTTCCTATTTCTCCATATCCTTTCCAGCACCTGTTGTTTCCTGACTTTTTAATGATTGCCATTCTAACTGGTGTGAGATGGTATCTCATTGTGGTTTTGATTTGCATTTCTCTAATGGCCAGTGATGATGAGCATTTTTTCATGTGTGTTTTGGATGCATAAATGTCTTCTTTTGAGAAGTGTCTGTTCATATCCTTCACCCACTTTTTGATGGGGTCGTTTTTTAGTTGTAAATTTGTTTGAGTTCATTGTAGATTCTGGATATTAGCCCTTTGTCAGTTGAGTAGGTTGCAAAAATTTTCTCCCATTCTGTAGGTCGCCTCTTCACTCTGATGGTAGTTTCTTTTGCTGTGCAGAAGCTCTTTAGTTTAATTAGATCCCATTTGCCAATTTTGGCTTTTGTTGCCATTGCTTTTGGTGTTTGAGACATGAAGTCCTTACCCATGCCTATGTCCTGAATGGTTTGCCTAGGTTTTCTTCTAGGGTTTTTATGTTTTTAGGTCTAACATGTAAGTCTTTAATCCATCTTGAATTAATTTTTGTATAAGGTGTAAGGAAGGGATCCAGTTTCAGCTTTCTACATATGGCTAGCCAGTTTTCCAGCACCATTTATTAAACAGGGAATCCTTTCCCCATTGCTTGTTTTTGTCAGGTTTGTCAAAGATCAGATATTTGTAGATATGCGGCATTATTTCTGAGGCCTCTGTACTGTTCCATTGGTCTATATCTCTGTTTTGGTACCAGTACCATGCTGTTTTGGTTATCGTAGCCTTGTAGTATAGTTTGAAGTCAGGTAGCATGATGCCTCCAGCTTTGTTCTTTTGGCTTAGGATTGACTTGGCAATGTGGGCTCTTTTTTTGGTTCCATATGAACTTTAAAGTAGTGTTTTCCAATTCTGTGAAGAAAGTCATTGGTAGCTTGATGGGGATGGCATTGAATCTATAAATTACCTTGGGCAGTATGGCCATTTTCACGATATTGATTCTTCCTACCCATGAGCGTGGAATGTTCTTCCATTTGTTTGTATCCTCTTTTATTTCATTGAGCAGTGGTTTGTAGTTCTCCTTGAAGAGGTCCTTCACATCCCTTGTAAGTTGGATTCCTAGGTATTTTATTCTCTTTGAAGCAATTGTGAATGGGAGTTCACTCATGATTTGGCTCTCTGTTTGTCTGTTATTGGTGTATAAGAATGCTTGTGATTTTTGCACATTGATTTTGTATCCTGAGACTTTGCTGAAGTTGCTTATCAGCTTAAGGAGGTTTTGGGCTGAGACGATGGGGTTTTCTAGATATACAATCATGTCATCTGCAAACAAGGACAATTTGACTTCCTCTTTTCCTGATTGAATGCCCTTTATTTCCTTCTCCTGCCTGATTGCCCTGGCCAGAACTTCCAACACTATGTTGAATAGGAGTGGTGAGAGAGGGCATCCCTGTCTTGTGCCAGTTTTCAAAGGGAATGCTTCCAGTTTTTGTCCATTCAGTATGATATTGGCTGTGGGTTTGTCATAGATAGCTCTTATTATTTTGAGATATGTCCCATCAATACCTAATTTATTGAGAGTTTTTAGCATGAAGCGTTGTTGAATTTTGTCAAAGGCCTTTTCTGCATCTATTGAGATAATCATGTGGTTTTTGTCTTTGGTTCTGTTTATATGCTGGTTTATGTTTATTGATTTTCATATGTTGAACCAGCCTTGCATCGCAGGGATGAAGCCCACTTGATCATGGTGGATAAGCTTTTTGATGTGTTGCTGAATTCGATTTGCCAGTATTTTATAGAGGATTTTTGCATTGATGTTCATCAAGGATATTGGCCTAAAATTCTCTTTTTTTTGTTGTGTCTCTGCCAGGCTTTGGTATGAGGATGATGCTGGCCTCATAAAATGAGTTAGGGAGGATTCCCTCTTTTTCTATTGATTGGAATAGTTTCAGAAGGAATGGTACCAGCTCCTTCTTGTACCTCTGGTAGAATTTGGCTGTGAATCCATCTGGTCCTGGACTTATTTTGGTTGGTAAGCTATTAATGATTGCTTCAATTTCAGAGCCTGTTATTGGTCTATTCAGAGATTCAATTTCTTCCTGGTTTAGTCTTGGGAGGGTGTATGTGTTGAGGAATTTATCCATTTCTTCTAGATTTTCTAGTTTATTTGTGTAGAGATGTTTATAGTATTCTCTGATAGTAGTCTGGATTTCTGTGGGATCAGTGATGATATCTCCTTTGTCATTTTTTATTGCATCTATTTGATTCTTCTCCCTTTTCTTCTTTATTAGTCTTGCTAGCGGTCTATCAATTTTGTTGACCTTTTCAAAAAACCAGCCCCTGGATTCATTGATTTTTTGAAGGGTTTTTGTGTCTCTATTTCCTTCAGTTCTGCTCTGATTTTAGTTATTTCTTGCCTTCTGCTAGCTTTTGAATGTGTTTGCTCTTGCTTCTCTAGCTCCTTTAATTGTGATGTTAGGGTGTCAATTTTAGATCTTTCCTGCTTTCTCTTGTGGGCATTTAGTGCTATAAATTTCCCTCTACACACTGCTTTGAATGTGTCCCAGAGATTCTGGCATGTTGTTTCTTTGTTCTCCTTGGTTTCAAAGAACATCTTTATTTCTGCCTTCATTTTGTTACGTACCCAGTAGTCATTCAGGAGCAGATTGTTCAGTTTCCATGTAGTTGAGTGGTTTTGAGTGAGTTTCTTAATCCTGAGTTCTAGTTTGATTGCACTATGGTCTGAGAGACAGTTTGTTATAATTTCTGTTCTTTTACATTTGCTGAGGAGTGCTTTACTTCCAAGTATGTGGTCAATTTTGGAATAGGCGTGGTGTGGTGCTGAAAAGAATGTATATTCTGTTGATTTGGGGTGGAGAGTTCTGTAGATGTCTGTTAGGTCCACTTGGTGCAGAGCTGAGTTCAATTCCTGGATATCCTTGTTAACTTTCTGTCTCATTGATCTGTCTAATGTTGACAGTGGGGTGTTAAAGTCTCCCATTACTATTGTATGGGAATCTAAGTCTCTTTGTAGGTCACTAAGGACTTGCTTTATGAATCTGGGTGCTCCTGTATTGGGTGCATATATATTTAGGATAGTTAGTTCTTCTCGTTGAATTGATCCCTTTACCATTATGTAGTGGCTTTCTTTGTCTCTTTTGATCTTTGTTGGTTTAAAGTCTGTTTTATCAGAGACTAGGATTGCAACCCCTGCCTTTTTTTTGTTGTCCATTTGCTTGGTAGATCTTCCTTCATCCCTTTATTTTGAGCCTATGTGTGTCTCTGCACGTGAGATGGGTTTCCTGAATACAGCACACTGATGGGTCTTGACTCTTTATCCAATTTGCCAGTCTGTGTCTTTTAATTGGAGCATTTAGCCCATTTACATTTAAGGTTAGTATTGTTATGTGTGAATTTGATCCTGTCATTATGATGTTAGCTGGTTATTTTGCTCGTTAGTTGATGCAGTTTCTTTGTAGCCTTGACGGTCTTTACAATTTGGCATGTTTTTGCAGTGGCTGGTACCGGTTGTTCCTTTCCATGTTTAGTGCTTCCTTCAGGAGCTCTTTTAGGGCAGGCCTGGTGGTGACACAATCTCTCAGCATTTGCTTGTCTGTAAAGTATTTTATTTCTCCTTCACTTATGAAGCTTAGTTTGGCTGGATATGAAATTCTGGGTTGAAAATTCTTTTCTTTAAGGATGTTGAATATTGGTGCCTACTCTCTTCTGGCTTGTAGAGTTTCTGCCGAGAGATCCGCTGTTAGTCTGATGGGCTTCCTTTTGTGAGTAACCCGACCTTTCTCTCTGGCTGCCCTTAACATTTTTTCCTTCATTTCAACTTTGGTGAATCTGACAATTATGTGTCTTGGAGTTGCTCTTCTCGAGGAGTATCTTTGTGGCGTTCTCTGTATTTCCTGAATTTGAATGTTGGTCTGCCTTGCTAGATTGGGGAAGTTCTCCTGGATGATATCCTGCAGAGTGTTTTCCAACTTGGTTCCATTCTCCCTGTCACTTTCAGGTACACCAATCAGACATAGATTTGGTCTTTTCACATAGTCCCATATTTCTTGGAGGCTTTGTTTCTTTTCTTTTTAGTCTTTTTTCTCTAAACTTCTCTTCTCGCTTCATTTCATTCATTTTGTCTTCCATCGCTGATATCCTTTCTTCTAATTGATTGCATTGGCTACTGAGGCTTGTGCATTCGTCACGTAGTTCTCGTGCTGTGGTTTTCAGCTCCATCAGGTCCTTTAAGGACTTCTCTGCATTGGTTATTCTAGTTATCCATTCGTCTAATTTTTTTTTCAAGGTTTTTAACTTCTTTGCCATTGGTTTGAACTTCCTCCTTTAGCTCGGAGTAGTTTGATCTTCTGAAGGCTTCTTCTCTCAACTTGTCAAAGTCATTCTCCGTCCAGCTTTGTTCTGTTGCTGGTGAGGAGCTGCCTTCCTTTGGAGGAGGAGAGGTGCTCTGATTTTTAGTTTCCGGTTTTTCTGCTCTGTTTTTCCCCCATCTTTGTGGTTTTATCTACCTTTGGTCTTTGATGATGGTGACGTACAGATGGGTTTTTGGTATTGATGTCCTTTCTGTTTGTTCATTTTCCTTCTAACAGTCAGGACCCTCAGCAGCAGGTCTGTTGGAGTTTGCTGGAGGTCCACTCCAGACCCTGTTTGCCTGGGTATCAGCAGCGGTGGCTGCAGAACAGTGGATATTGGTGAACCGCAAATGCTGCTGCCTGATTGTTCCTCTGGAAGTTTTGTCTCAGAGGAGTACCCGGCCGTGTGAGGTGTCAGTCCATCCCTACTGGGGGGTGCCTCCCAGTTAGGCTACTCAGGGGCCAGGGACCCACTTGAGGAGGCAGTCTGCCCATTCTCAGATCTCAGGCTGTGTGCTGGGAGAAACACTACTCTCTGCAAAGCTGTCAGACAGGGACATTTAGGTCTGCAGAGGATATTGCTGCCTTTTGTTCATCTGTGCCCTTCCCCCAGAAGTGGAGCCTACAGAGGCAGGCAGGTCTCCTTGAGCTGTAGTGGGCTCCACCCAGTTCGAGCTTCCTGGCCACTTTGTTTACCTGCTGAAGCCTCAGCAATGGTGGGCGCCCCTCCCCCAGCCTCGCTGCCACCTTGCAGTTTGATCTCAGACTGCTGTGCTAGCAATGAGCGAGGCTCTGTGGGCATAGGACCCTCCGAGCCAGGTGCGGGATATAATCTCCTGGTGTGCTGTTTGTTAAGCCCATTGGAAAAGCACAGTATTAGGGTGGGAGTGACCCAATTTTCCAGGTGCCGTCTGTCACCCCTTTCTTTGACTAGGAAAGGGAATTCCCTGCCCCCTTGCACTTCCCAGGTGAGGTGATGCCTCGCCCTGCTTTGGCTCATGCAGGGTGTGCTGCACCCACTGTCCTGCACCCACTGTCCAGCACTCCCCAGTGAGATGAACCTGGTACCTCAGTTGGAAATGCAGAAATCACCCGTCTTCTGCATCACTCACGCTGGGAGCTATAGACTGGAGCTGTTCCTATTCGCTGGGTTTCTTTTTGAGGTGATGAAAATGTTGTGTAATTAGGTAGGAATGATGGTTGCACAACTCTGTAAATACACTAAAAAACTGAATTGTACACTTTGAAAGGGTGACTTTTATAGTATGCAACTGAGGAGAATTATATCTCAAAACAAAGAGTACTCATTTATATATTTTCTAATACTTTTAACTCCTTGTCTCCAAAAAATTCTACCTTTGACTTATGTCTTTTATTTATTGGCACTTGTTGGGATGCATGGTGTGGGAAAATCATCTAAGTTATATTTTTTCTATATGGAAAGTTAATTTCCCCAGTCTCATTTATACAACAGCTCTTTATTTTCCAGTGTGGTTTATACCTGTTGTATATATCAATTGTAACACAAATCCTGCTTGAGTTCTTTACTGTGTTTAAGTGATACTTCATTGCTATACTGTCTTTAATTATTATAACTTGATGTCTAGTAGGAAATCACACCTTACTTTTTTCTGTATTAAGCTGCCACATAGCTTTTACAGTTTGTCAAGATAAAAAATCAATCTCATTAGAATTTTGACTGAAATTGCATTTGAACCATGTATTAATTTGGGAGAAATAATTTCCTTATGACATTGAGTTTTCTTACTCCTGAAAATAGTACCTATTATGTACTGGAATAATTCTGGTTACAAAACAGAAAATATATTTCATAAATTACAGCTAATATAACAACAATTATTAGATGGGAAAGGAATATGAAGCATCCCAATTATCTTATTTTTCATATTAGAAAGTAATCCATTGGTAAAATTATAGTATAAGTCTTTAAATGGCATCCCTATCTTAATAGTTTCTTTAAACTTTTATATTTTAATAATGAATAATTTATGCACTGCAGAAACAGTTGTATTTTAAAAATTGTTTTCATTTTATTTATTGTTTCTGTTTTTAATCAAGTGAATGTATCTTAATGTTTTTGTTCAAAAACATCAGGTATGATAGAAGCTCATTTTCATTAAACTCTATACATGTATCTATCTTTTTGCCATTCTGAATTTGTGTGGAGAGATGTAAGTATTGAATAATATTCACCACATATTACTATTGTTTCTGGATGATGGTATATATGGTAACTTGTTTATATATTTGTCAAATTACTTGTTATTCTTTGAATTTTTTGTAATATTTATTGTCAATAAAAATGATGTCACATATGGCACCACAAAAAATGTTAAAAAAAATGGGTTAAAGAAAAGTATTAGCAATACGTATGACTGAAAGAGTGTTGATATTTTTAAAGAAATCCTACAGACTGGTGAGAGAAAGATGATGAAAACAATAGAAAATAGAAAGAAAATGGGAAAATGCATATAATCCATGTGAAAAATTATCAGTGACTCTGGTTGTAGGGGAAATTCTAATTATGAGGTATTATTTTTATTTAGATGGTTAAAATATATTTGTTTGTTTTTTATTTCAGTAGGCTTCTGGGGAACAAGTTGTGTTTGGTTAATTTAAGTTTAAAGATTGCAATACCTGATGCTGAGGAGCATTGAGAAAAATAAGAAGTTTCATGCATTACTGGTGCTTATGAATTGCTGAGTCTATTTTGTAAAGCCATGTGAGAAAAGTAAGATAAGTAGCATGCTTCACATTTCTTCCCCATCTCCTGTTTTTTGTTATATTAGCTTTAATTTATGAAGTATACTTTCTATTTGGTAACCATAATTCTTTCAGTATGTAATAGGTACGATATTCAGGAGTAAGAGAACTCAATGTCATAGAGACATTGTTAATTATCAAATTTTAAAATATATCTACGAAGCATTGCAAGCCACGCAAAACTTGTCTAATTTTAAAAGATGAGAATTTATTGAAAAAGTATTGGGAATACACAGAAAATATGGAAAGACTTTCAAACTAGGTTTGAAAATAGGAAACAATATAGTTCCTACATTACTGATAAGCAATAAACTTAACACAGCCTAAAGTAGTGACAGATCAGGGGACCACTGCTGAGAATATTTTTTAAATGCAACAATTTCTTCTGTGCTTGTATCAATTGCCAAGGATTCATGGTTCCTGAAGTGTGAGTACCATTTGCTGAATTTAATTTCCTTCCCTTGACTGTACAAGGACAACGAGAGGAAGAATGAAAGAACTCACGTATATTGAGCAGTTACTAAATACCATGAACTGTTTTAAGGTCTTTAACACATCATCACATTTCATCTTTAAACAACGTTATGACAATTTATTTTGTTGGAGAGATTTAATAACATTTCTACTATGATCTCAAAGCTAGTAAGTGGTGGAGCTTAGATTTGAATGTACTCTGATATCTGAGTCTTTGATGTTCTTTAAACATTTATAATAGAAATATAGGCATCACTTGGAATTTTCTTGCTATAAATTATCATTCCGCAAAAGCGGCATAGAATTTAGTAAAAAAAAAAAAGTACTCCACATCTCATCTCCAGTATATTCTGATTCTGAGAAAATGAGAAAGTATTGAAAATAGAGCCCAAATGATAAATGTTTAAAACAGACTCAGCAATTGCATGTTTGGGAATCTTTATGTAGTAGATAGAATTCTAAACTTGTCACCCATGAGCTTTACTCTGTATAGTCTCCTCCTATTGTTTGTTTCTAGAACCTATGGATATGATGAGATATCACTTCCAAGATTGTGTTACACATATGGCAAAAAGCATTTTTCAAATGTGATTAAAATTACCATTGAAATGACCTTTAGTCAGTCAGAAGGGAAGTATTCTGGGTGGACCAGCCCAAATAGAATGAGCCTTTTAAATCTGGGCAGAGACAGAGGAACTCAGCGTTTTAAAGCATAATACGGAATCGACATTCTCAATTTGAAGATAGTGGGAGCCACATGATGAGGAATATGAATGACCTCTAGGAGAAAAGGGATGCCCTCTTCTCCAGTAAGAAAATAGGAATCTCAGTTTTAAATCTGCAAGAAACTGGATTCTCCAAACAACATAAACTAACATTGAAGCGGATACTTCCATATTCTAGCCTCCAGAAAAGAACCCAACATGGACTTTAGTTTTGAAGGGTCTTGTGCAGATAACCAAGCAACAGCATGCTGGACTTCTTATTTGTAGGTTGTGAATTAATAAACAAATGTTGTTTTAAGCTTCTAAGTTCGTGGTAATTTGTTATGCAGTAGTCAAAATCTAATAAATATATTTTATAATAAAAATAAAAGTACCTGTACCATGGGCATATGTTCAATTATACTTATTGTATTGGAAAAACCTGAAAATAATCTGTGTGTCTCCATAGGGAAATCATTAGGAATGTTGTCATAAATCATGTCCTTTGTGGAGTTTGTTAGTATTAAAATAACTAGGATAATATTTGTTTACATGGAAATATGTCTATTGTATATGGAGTAAGAAAACTTAATTGCAGAACTATGCATATAATGCATACGATTCTCTTTTATTATTAAAAACTATAGACACCTACGAATTTTCATATATAATTAAATGATCATACAGAAAATATACAAGAATAGCTGTCAAATGTTTACATAGGTTGCCTTGGAAAGGTAGGACCAGATTATTATTATTATTATGGGAGAATAGGAGCAAATTACTACATTTTTCTTACAACTCTGAATTGCTTGGCATGTATCTTAGTCTGTTTGAGCTGCTATAATAAAATAACATATACTGGGTGGCTTATAAATAACAGAAATATATTTCTTACAGTTCTGTAAGCTGAGAAGTTCAAGGTGTTAGCAGAATCAGTGACTAATAAGGGCCTGCTTCCTCATAAACAGCCTTCTGCTTAATCTAACTTCACATGGTAGAAAGCAGGAGAGTTTTTTCTCGGGCTACTTTTAGAAAGACGCTATTTCCTATCATGAAGGTTCTGCCACCATGATCTGATCACCTCCAAATGATCCTCTTAATACCATCACCTTGTGGGTGAAAATTTCAACCCATAATTTTGAGGAAGACATAAACATGCAGACCATAGCAATACGTTATATTACGTGCTATCCCTATCAAAAAAACTAATTAAAAAATTAAAATATAATACACTAAAAATGACATCTATAATTTAAGAGGCTATATTAAAAATAGGATGAATTAATAATGCAAAAATTAACAAAAAATAAAGTTAATACAAGCTGATATTAAAATTTTACATTTCAGATTCACGAGGAAGAAAACTAAAACTTTGTGTAAGCCCATCCTTATATATATTCTACAGTAAAAGCTTAGGGTTTATACATTCTTTGCACACACATACACACACAGACCCCCATACACAGCTCAAGCTATCTTGGAAAGTGTTTGGAAATGTTTGGTTATTTACTTGTGATTGATGCTAATTTCTTAATTTTTTACATTATGGTTACATGGTATGTCCTTTAAAATTTTCTCCTGTTTATAATCAATGGAAGTGTTTTCAGCCTTTGTGTTTGTTTGTTTTCTGTAAGATTATATACGTCAATGCCAAATTGCACATTGGTGCATGAAATTTCAAGGCCATTGTTCATTATGATTACATGTGCTTCTTTCAACTGTTTATTGTATTTTGGCTTAAATACTATTATGTTTAAAAAGTATTATGACCTGTTGGTTATTTTATTTGCATTTTCCTAATACAACTTGGGCCATATACATTTTTGTTTCCTAAGGCATATTTTTGTAGCTGCATATCTTATAAAGATCTATAATTGAATATTGTGTTTTATTAAACTTGAGAGTCTGTCTTCCAGTAGGCCAGTTCGACCCACTTGCATTTATTTTTACAATTTCTATGCTGGACAGCTTTAGTTGTGTAATTTTGTTTTACACATTTTTATTTTTACCTCTGTTTTCTATTTTTTGATATAAGAACAGTGGTTTCTTTATTGCTTTTACATGTCTTATTTGTGATTTGGGCAATACACATCCTTTTATTTGAAATATGAACACATACTTTCTAGTTATCTGGAATTACAGGCTGTTTAACTTATGTATATGAAAACGAGACATTAGCATGGAACCATTTTGTTCACTTGGTCTCTTACAATTTCTTTGTTTCCTCGTTGGTATCACTGGAAATTTGTATAATAATATTTGCATTAAATTATTCTTCATATTCTTTTAAAATTTATTTTATTTTTTGTGGATACATTAGTAGGTATATATATTTATGGGGTACATGAGGTGTTTTGATACAGGCATGCAATGTATTATAATCACATCATGTAAAATGGGGTATTCATCTCCTCAAGTATTTAATCCTTTGTGTTACACACAATCCAATAATACTCTTCTAGTTATTTTAAAATGTACAATTAAATATTATTGACTATAGTCACGCTTTCTGAAGTCTATATTCTTTCTGTTTAAAATCAGAACTATTTTTTGGCATTTGATTTGTCTTGTCATAACTCTTAATATGATCTAAGACACAACTGTTTTTTGGTAGGATTCAATGCTCACTAACACAATTTCCCCTTTCTTTAGCTTTTTCATTTCTATATTGGATAGTTGAAATTGATTTTTGAGTGCTTTATTTTTTCTAGATCTCTATGCTTCAAAAAACAGCTTTATTGAGATTTAATCCAAATGCCGTGCAATACACCTGGCTGTGTATGGTATTTCTAAGACCTTGCTTATTTTTGATTAAAATTTTTATTTTAAAGTTATCATATATTCACATGTGATAAGAATTAACACAGAGGGATTCTATGTACTTTTTACCATTTCACTCAATAGTAAAGTCTTAAAAATTACGGCATATCCAGGATATTGACATTTATACAATCTACCAATATTATACAGATTTTCTTAGTTTCATTTTTATTTGTGTGTGTGCTTGTGTGGGAGAGAGGAAGGTGTTTAGTTCAATATAAATTTTATTACATGGGTAAACTGGTTTGCCACCACAGTCAAGTTCCAGAGAGTTCCATCACCATAGGGGTTTCTCATACTACCCATCTATAACCACATGCACCTCCTTCCTGCATCAGCCCACTCTCATTTCTAATCCCTGGAAACCACTAATCTGTTTCTCATTTCTAAAACATTGTCTTTTCAAAAACATTATACAACTGAAATGATAGAGTATACAATGTTTTTGGATTTGGCATTTTTTCACTCAGAATAATTCCAGGATATTCACCAAAGCTTATGCATTCATCAATAGTTCATTTTTTTGTTGTTGCTGAATAGTACTCCATGGTATGTATATACTTAAATTTGTTTAATAACACACTTGTTGAAGGATATCTGGTTGTTTCCATTTTTTTGGTTTATTATGGATGAAATTGCTCTGACATTTGAGTACGAATTTTTGTGTGAACAAAGTTCTCATTTACCTGGGATTAATACCCAGGAGTGCAATTGCTGGGGAATTTGGTAACTATATATTTAATATTATTAGGAAATGCTGAATTGTGTTCTAGGGTAGCAGTAACATTTTATCTTGCCATCAGCAATGTAAAAGTGATCTAATTTCTGTAAATCCTGGCCAACATTTTGTGTGTGTTTTTTAAGCCATTCTGATATGTATGCACTGATATGACCTTGTAGTATTAATTTACATTTCAATGTCATGGTTAATTTTATGTGTCAAAATGACTGGGCCACTGTTCCAAGATATATAGTCAAACACTATTCTGGATGTTTCTGTGAGAGTGTTTTATTTTTTTCTTTTCGATAAAATTAACATTTAAATCAGTGGACTTTTAATAGTACAGATTTACTTCCATAATGTGGGAAGGTCTCATCCAATCAGTTGAAGGCCTTAATAGAACAAAGACTGACCTCCCCCAAACAAGAAGGAATTATTCCAGCAGATGGTTTTTAAAATAAAACTGCAGCATTGTCTTTTCCCTGGGTTTCCAGCCTGAGTGCCCACTCTGCCAATTTTGGACTTCGGACTTGCCAAACTCCATAATCATGAGGCTTAAAACTCCCTCTCTCTCACTTCCTTGTCCCTTCTTCTCCCTTTTCTCTCTCTCTGTGTCCCTCTCTCTCTCTCTCTCTCCACACACACACACACACACACACACCCCTAATTTGCCCTGTTTCTCTAAAGAACCCTAACCATTAATAATACAGGTAACAGTGTTGAACATCTTCCTATGTGCTTATTTGACGTCTGTATATCCTCTTTAGTGAAATTGTGTCTTATGCCCACTTTCTAACTGGATTTTTTTCTTATTCTTGAGTTTGGAGAGTCTTTTCTATATTCTATATACTACTCTTTGGTTCGCTACGTAGTGTGCAAATATTTTCTCCCAGTTTCTAGTTTATATTTTGAACCTCCTCACAAGTTCTTTACAGAGCAAGTTTTTCATTTCGATTAGCTTGAATTTACCATTTTTTCCTCCTATGGATCATGCTTTTGGTGTCAAATCTAAGAACTTTTCTCATAGCTCTAGTTCCAAAGAATGTTTACAATGTCTTGTTTCTGAAAGTTTTATAGTCTTCTATTTTACATTTGTCTATTATTCACTTAAGTAAATTTTTATATTAGATCTGAGGTTTAGGTTAAAGTTTGCTTTTTGCCTATGGATTTCCAATTGCTTCAGCACTTTTCATTCAAAAGGCTATCTTTCCTTCATTAAATTACTTTTGCTCTTTTGTAAAAAATTCATTGACCTTATTTATGTAGGTCAATTTCTAGGTTCCCAATATTGTTCTTTTGATCTATGTCTCTGTCTCTACACAAATATCATACTGTCTTGATTACACTATCTATTTAGTAAATTTTAATATGTGCTTTTTTAGTAATTCCACATCCTGTGTTTTCCTTATAAATTGTAAATAAGCTGGTTGCTAGGTACAAAAAAACTTGCTGGAATTTTGAAAGAACTTATCTTAAATCTATAGATCAATTTGTGGACAGTAGGGATCTTTACTATGTTGAATCATCCTATATACAAAAGTAGAATGTCTTCATTTACTTAACCTTTTTTTGATTTTCTTCATTATCATTTTATAATTTTCAGCACACAGATCCTATACAGGTTTTGCTAGTTTTATACCTAACAATTTTCTTTGTTTGTAGTGATTATAAATGGTATTGTATTTTAAAATTTTAGTTTCCAGAAGTTCATTGATATATAGAAATGCAAGTTTTTAAAAATGTGTATGTTCAATAGCAAAGACAAATGGAATTGAAGCAGGAAATTTCCCCTGACTCCTGTGCAGGGGGGAACTTGAGTGTGGGCACTGGAGCTACCCAGCCACTTTGGCACCAGCAAGGGCAAACTCCATTTACTTAAACCCTCTGTTCTCAATCTGTAGCAGGAAGGAGCATGCAGGTGAATGGGTGCAGGACCTGGGGCTAGTGCTTTTGGGTGCCAGCAGGAATGAACTCCATACCAGCCCCGCAGCAGCATCTCGGGGAGTGCCCACAACCCCTGAAGTCCCAGAAGGCGTGTGTTACAGGGCTCTTTTAGCTCTACTGTCCACAGACGGCTTAAGTGTTAACAGCTCAGTGGGCCTTCTGCCTTTTTACATGAGGCAGCTGCTTTCTGCCAGTGAGGGCAGAGGGTCAGTATGACAGCCTCTTGCATCCACACCCATGGTACCCAAGCTCTTGTTTGGCATCCCGGAAAAATCATGTCACACAAATGAATTGAAGGGTGGTGAATGCAGAGGATTTTATTACTGATGAAAGTGGCTTTCAGCAGGAAGGGGAGCTGAAAAGGGGATGGAGTGTGAATGTAATATTTTCCCAGAGTCTGGCTGTCCCTGGCCGGACACCTCTCTGAAGCTATGCCATCAAGCTGTTCCTCTGAAGTCAAGTGGCTTCTCTCTGACCATAGTCTCTGATATCCAGCTGCTTCTACTCTCTGTCGGCTGAACCTGGGTTTTTTATGGACACAGGATGGGGGCAGGGCAGGCTATTGGTGGTTTTGGAAAAGGCAACATTTGAGCGGGAAAACAGGGATGTCAGTTCTCACTTTGGGCCATGGTTCCAGGCTTTTTGGTTTGAGAGTGGGGCTTTCACTGGGGACCTGCCCTCTTCTGCCAGGAATTTCTCTGTCTCTTGTCCCTATCAGAATCAACATAAATGCACCTCAACAGTAGACTGGCTAAAGAAAATGTGATACATACACACCATGGAATACTACACAGCGATAAAGATGAATGAGATCATGTCCTTTGCAGCAACATGAATGGAGTTAGAGGTCATTATCCTAAGGGAACCAATGCAGAAACAGGAAACCAAATACCATATATTCTCACTTACAGGTAGGAGCTAAACATTGAGTACATATAGTCACAAGTAAGAGAACAACAGACACTGGGCCTCCTTGAGGGTGGAGGGAGAAAGGAGGGTGAAGACTGAAAAACTACCTATCAGGTACTATGTGTTCTACCTGGGTGATGGAATAATCTGTACATCAAACCCCCATGACACACAATTTACCTATATAGCAAACCTGTACATGTACCCCTGAATGTAAAATAAAAGCTTAAACATTAGTTTTTTAAAATTAAAATAAATAATAAAAATGTGTGTGTTGATCACGTATCCTGTAATCTAGCTATATTCACTTATTAATTATAGGAGGTTTTTGTGTGTTCATTTTTTTTATGTAGAAAATTATGTTATCTCCAAACAGGATAGTTTTGTTTGATCCTTTTCAATGTGTATGTTTACTTTTTTTTCATATCATATTGCAGTGGGTAAACTTCCACTATTCTACCAAATAAGAATGGTAAGACATCCTCACATTGCTCCTAATCTTAAGAAAAAAATCCTGTTTTTTACTATTAATTGTGTTAGATGTAGGGTGTTTTTCTTTTACAGATAATCTTTAGCAAATTGAGGGAGCTCCACTCCACTCACAGTTTGCTGAGATACTATCAGAAGTAGGTGTTAGGTTTGCCAAATGCATTTTTGCATGTGCTTATTTGCCATCTGCATTTCCTTTTTGGGGAAATACATATCTTAATTGACAGAATATATAGTCTTTCTTCTTTAACCTTTTGATATAAAGGATTGATTGAATTTTGAATATCAAACAGGACTTGCATATCTGTAATAAATCCGACTTGATGAGGCTGCATGATTCTTTTTGTACATTGGTGGATTAAATTTCCAAATATTGTGTTAAGGACTTTTTCATTTATGTTCAGCAGAAATGTTGGCCTGTAGATTATCTTTTTAGTTACTCTCTTTGTCTAGTTTTAGTAACAATCTAATCACGGTCTCATAAAATGTATTAGGGAGTACTATTTCCTCTTTTATTTTCTTGAATTAATTATATGAAGTTGATGTTAAATTTTCTAAATTTTTGTAGAAGTTTTCACTGAAATCATCTGTGTTCAGGGACTTTCTTTAGGGGTGGTTATAAATTATGAATCTAATTTTTATAGTGGTTATAGAGCTATTCAGATTGTCTATTTTTCTTTTTTGCTTGATATTTGGTGCTTTGTGTGTTTTAAGCAATTGGTTCTTTCTAAATTGCTATATTACTTGTTTAAAATTATGAATACGTATAAGTATCCCTTTATTTTTATCTTAATGACACAAGATTTTAATGATATTCTCTATCTAATTTTTTGTTATTATATCTATTTGTGTTTTACAAGATAATTTTTCTTTCATATAATGAGCTTTTTGTTTTTTTTTCAACTTTTATTTTAGAATCAGAGGTACGTGTGCAGGTTTATTACATAGGTATATTTTATGATGCTGAAGTTTGAAGTACAAATAAATCTGTAACCTTGATAGTGAGCACAATACCCAATAGGTAGTATTTTTCAGTCCTTATTGCCTCTCTCCCTCCCATTCTTGTATTCCCCTGTGTCAATTACTTCCATTTTTATGACCATGTGTACCCAATGTTTAGCCCCCACTTATAAGTGAAAACATGTAGTATTTGGTTTTCTCTTTCTGCATTAATTCACTCAGGATAATGGTTTTCAGCTGCATCCAAAACATAATGTTCTGATATACATATAAGTAATGCAGTGATTACAACTGTCAGTTAAATTAACATATCTATCAACTCACATAGTTACCTTTGTGTGGATATGTGATAAGAACTCCGAAAATGTGTTCTTTTAGCAAATTTTAAGTATACAGTATTATTAACTATGGTTTTCATGCTTTACATTAGCTCTCTAGACTTATTTATCTTGCATAACTGCACTATTGATATTGATATTGATAATTTGTGCCTTTTTTGTCTTTGTCAGGCTTGTTAGATGTTTATCAAATTTATTACATTTTTGAAGAACCAGTTACTTATGTTCTTGATTGTAAAAATTATTTTTCTATATTAATTTTATTGGTTACTTCTCTTATCTTTATTATTTTATTCTTTTTCTTGCTTTGAATTTATTTTACTCTGCTTTTTCTTGTTTCTTGATGTAGAAACTTTGATTATTCATTGGGAACTTTTCCTATTTTCTAATGTGAGAATTTAGAACTGAGTTTCCCTCTCAGGACTGCCTTAACAGCACACATTGGGGCCTATTGGCAGATGGAGAGTGGAAGGAGAGAGAGGATAAAAAAAAATAACTAATGGGCAGGAGGCTAGGTGGTAAAATAATGTGTACAACAAACTCCCATGACACAAGTTTACCTATGTAACAAACCTGCACTTGTACCCCTGAACTTAAAAGTTGAAAAAAGAAATAATTTCGATGTATAATAATCACAAAATTAAATCCTCACATGGAAGTTTTCACAGATGATACGTGGTTGTGTGTTGCTGCAATAAATGATGGGTTTCATAAAACAAAAAATAATTTAGCATTAATAGAATAAATTTGAATGGCATACAGGAGAATAATCTTAGAATATCAAAGTCATTCATAAGTAAGACAGAAAATCTATAAGCTATAAAAAAGGTTGACTAATTTGACCATAAAATTTTTAAATTTCTATCTGACTTAAACCCTGTTAGCATACCGCAATGGCAAGTGATATAACTGGCAAGTATATTTTCATAATATACAACAAAGAGAAACAGAGTTCATATATATATATTATATATATAGCTTATATATAGAGAGATTTCATATATATATATAGTTTTTATAATTCAATAAAAATAAATTACCTGAAAGAAAATGCATCATATACAAGGAAAAAAAAAACATTTGCAGAAGAAATACGGTCAATAAGTACAACAAAGTAATCAGTGTCACTAGTAATCTAGAGATTATTATTAAAACAAGATAATATTTTTCAACTATAGGCAAGGGTTATTCTCATAACATTGACAGAAATGTAAATGATTACACCATTTTTGGCACATAAATGAGTGTATCTAATAAGAAGCATTTCTATTACAAAAAAAATCTCTGTCCTACAAAAACACTCTCATATATGCACAAAGATGTATGGATATGGATACTTATTGCAGAATTTCTGCAGTAGCAAAATATTCTAAACATCCTAATTTTCTAAGAACAAGACGTTGATTAAATAACTTGTATATGTAAAAGTATGCAGCCATGAAAAAGAATGAGATAAAACTACTGTCATGAACTGTCAAGAGTCTGAAATTTTACTCCAAAGTTAATGAGCTAGCCTTCCACAGTTTCATGGATGCTGGCAGAAGACATGAGACTCCTGGGTCAGAGAGAAAAAAAATTATTATTTATGGCATAGCAAATATTATAAACTTCATATTCAGATAGGTTTCCCTCAGCCATGGAGGTGATGCAGAGATACCTACTTGGATGCTGCACACATTGTAAGCTTGTATCACAGCTGAGAAACCTGGAGTTTAAAGAACCTATATATATATATATATATATATATAAAATTTACTTTTTATATTTTTGAGACGGAGTCTTGCTGTCACCAGGCTTGAGTGCAGCGGCGTGATCTTGGATCACTGCAACCTCCGCCTCCCGGGTTCCAGCGATTCTCCTGCCTCAGCCTCCTGAGTAGCTGGGATTACAGGCACGCGCCACCATGCCCAGCAAATTTTTGTATTTTAGTAGAGACGGGGTTTCACCATGTTATCCAGGATGGTCTCAATCTCCTGACCTTGTGATCCAACCGCCTTGGCCTCCCAAAGTGCTGGGATTACAGACGTGAGCCACCGTGCCAGGCCAAACCAGAATATTTATTTTATAATGGTTTTTAAGCAAGCCGTCTTGAATTTTGTCGGGAAGGGAGATATTACCTATACGCTACTGGATGGTGAACAAGCCTGCCTTTTTTCTCTAAACGGTTGACATCTGTATATTCCAGGGCCGTTTTCTTTTTATTGTTTATTTATTTATTTTTATTTCAATTGTTTTGAAAGAACAGGTGGTATTTGGTTGCATGGAAAAGTTCCTCAGTGGTGATGTCTGAGATTTTGATGCCCTCATCATCTGAGCAGCGTATGCTGTAGCCAATGTGTAGTGTTTTGTCCCTCACCTTCCTCCCACCCTTTTCCCCAAGTCCCCAAAGTCTATTATATCATTATTATCCCTTTGCATGCTCATAGCTTAGCTTCTGCTTATAAGTGAGAACATACGATGTTTGGTTTTCCATTCCCGAGTTACTTCTCTTAGAATAATGGCCTCCAACTCCATCCAGGTTGCCGCAAATGCCATTATTTCATTTCTTTTTATGGCTGAGTAGTATCCATGGTGTGTGTGTGTGTGTGTGTGTGTGTGTGTATACATATATGTATGTGTGTGTGTGTGTATATATACGTTTTCTTTATCCACTCATTGGTTGGCGGGCATTTAGGCTGGTTTCATATTTTTGGAATTGCAAATTGTGCTGCTGTGAACATGCATGCACACGTGTCTTTTCCATATAATGGCTTCATTTTCTCTGGGTAGACACCCAGTAGTGGGATTGCTGGATCAAACAGTAGTTTTACTTTTAGTTCTTTAAGGAATCTCTATACCATTTTCCATAGTGGTTGTACTAGTTTACATTCCCATCGGCAATGTAAAAGTGTTCCTTTCTCTTCACCACATCCATGCCAACATCTGTTATTTTTTGATTTTTTAATTATGGCCATTCTTGTAGGAGTAAGGTGGTATCTCGTTATGGTTTTTATTTGTATTTCCTTGATAATTAGTTATATTGAACATTTTTCATATGTTTGTTGACTTTGTATATTTTCTTTGGAGAATTGTCTATTCATATCATTTGCCCACTTTTTGATAGAATTATTATTATTATTATTTTGCTAATTTGTTTGTTTCTTTCATTTTCTGGTGGAGTGCCCCCAGAAGGTCATACACTACCATTTTGTCTCTTAATGCCCATGCCAGGAAGTTGCTTCTCCCTGCTGCCTACGTTAAATTAACGCTTTACTGTGGCAGCCGTGGAACATTAGGAGGTTGTCTCTCCCTGGTGCCAGCTGCCAAATTATCATTTTACAGAGGCAGCGTGATAATTGTTGAACTATCACTCCATCACCTGACATTCCTGGGGGTTGTGGGGGGAACCTTTTCCTGCCCCGCTCATGCCTGTCTAGCTACCTGTAACATTTTGAAGTAAATGATTTTGTTAGTAGCCTATATTCACATGAACTAGGTATTAAAGGTGTTAGGGTGAAGTCTCAGAAAAAGAGAATAGCTATAGGAAAAGTCTGAACCTTAGAGATTACTTAAGTGATTGGGAAAAGAATGCTGGTAGGAATATGGACAATGAAGGCCATTCTGCTGAGGTATCAGGCAAATATGAGAAATAAGGTATTGAAAACTTGAGGAAGGTATACCCATGTTATAAAGTGGCAAAGAGCTTGGCTGAATTTTGTATGTACCCAGGATTTTGTGGGAGGCAGGACTTAAGAGTAATAAACTAGAATATTAGGCAGAAGAAACCTATAAACAAAAAAGCATTCAGACTACTGCATGGCTTTCTTAGCTGATTATAGTAAAATGCAAGAGGAGATAAGTTATTTAAAGGCAAAATTTGTAATTAAGTGGGAGGTGGATTGTAAAGATTTGCAAAACACTCAGCCTGGCTATTTAAAAAATGAGAGAGAAATCCAAGGCTATGACCAACCAGCTATTTGATAAGGAGATTAGTATAGATAAAAAGAAGCCAGGTGCTATTTATCAAGACAGTGGGAGAATGATCCCAAAAGTATTTCAGACATCTTTGAGGCTGTTCCTCCCTTCACAAGCCTGATATGCTAAAGCAAAATGGTTTTAGTTGATGGGTTTGCGATGCCTATGGGACATCAGGGCCCACTGCCCAGGATACCCAGGGTCTCCTCCCCCTACATTCTGCAAAGAGCTCCTCAGCCACCCCAGCCATGGCTCAAGTGAGTCCAGGTGTGACTTGACTCAGAGCGCTGGAGGGTGCAAGTCATGAGCTTTGGTGATGTCCTTATGGTACTCATTCTGTTGGTGTGCAGAGTGCAAGAGCTGTGGAGGCATGGCTTCCTCCATCTAAACTTCAAACAATGTTGTGAACAGCCTGGGTTTCAACCAGTCTTCTCTCTGAGGTAGTGCTACTACAGAGTTCCCAGTAGGGCAATGCCTAGTGGAGCTGTGAAAGAAGAGCCCCCAGGACGCTAGAACTGTAGAGCCACCAGCATACAATGCCAAGCTTGGAAAGCTGTAGGCAAGAGACTAATATGTGAGAGCTGCTGTGTATGCTGAGCCTAGCAAAGCCACGGGGCAGGACTGCCTGAGGCCTTGTATGCTGCACCTATGCACCAGTGTGCACAAAGGAGGGACATGGAGTCAAATGAGATAATTCTGGAGCCTTAAGACTTAATGTAATTAACCCTGTTTTATTTTGTATTTTTTTAAAACTTACTTGGGACTTGTTTTCCCTTTCTTTTTTCCTGTTGCTTCCTTTAACAATGGGAATGCCTATCCTATATGCCTGACCCACCGTTGTATTTTGGAAGCATGTAACTTATTTTGATTTCACAGGCTCACAGCTAAAGGTGAAGGGAATTTCCCTCAGGATGAACTGTGTCTTGAGTTTCACGCACATGTGATTTAGATGAGACTATGTACTCTGGACTTTTGAGTTGATGCTGGAATGAGTTAAGATTTTCAGGGATATTGAGATGGAGTAAATGCATTTTGTATGTGAGAATTACATGAGTATTGTGGAGACAGGGTTAAAATGCTAAGGTTTGATTGTATGTCATCTCCAAAACTCATGGTAAAATTTGATTGCCATTGTAAAAGTATTAAGAGGTGAGTCCTCTAAGAGGTGAGTAGGCCATGAGGGGTCTTCCATCATTGTTAGGAGTAATGCTATTACAAAAGACTGAATTCAGCCCCCTCTTGCTCTCTCACCCTCTCTTTGTCCTGTTCTTCTGTCATGTAGTGATGCATTAAGAAGACCCTCACTATATGCCAGCACCTTAATATTGAGCTTCCCAGACTTTAGAATTGTGAACCAACAAATTTCTATTTCTTATAAATTACTCAAGCCAGGTATTCTGTTGTAGCAGCAAAAACGAATACATGTACCCACTACCATTTTAAATTAATGTTTGCATCATGATATATATTTCTTAATCAATTTACTTTAACCTTATTTATATCGTAGTGTTTAAAGTGAATTTTTTATGAAGAGTTGTTTTTATTTTTCCACTCCACTAATTTCTTTCTCTTAACTGGTGCATTTAAACCATTTAGACATAATGTGATTATTGATATATTAGGGCTCAAAACTGCCATTTTATAGTTTGATTTTTGTGTTTCCCTTATTTTTTTCCCTCTGCTTTTGTTTTCTTGCCTTCTTGGGGATTGTATAAACATTTTCTTCTGATTTCACTTTGATTTATTTATAGTGCTTTAGTTTATACACACATAATGCACCACAATCTGCCAGTACTAACATTTTAATAACTTAACAAAAAATGCACATACCTTGGCCCTACACATTTTAAAATTTAACCTTGGCCCTACACATTCTAAAAATTAAATTGTCTTCAATATTTTCTCTAATTAGATTCAGTACCATATCAGAAGGCATTATAATTTCTGTTTTAATTATTAACTATGATTTTTAAAAATTATGTGGAGAATAGTTTATTATATTTACTATATTTACTCATATTTTCACCTAGTCCAATATTCTTTTTGTTTCTGAAATTCCTGGACTTTTCCTGTTATCATACCTTTTCAGTTTAGATACTTTCTTTTATCATTCTTTAAGGATAGGTTTGCCGGCAACAAATTCTCTTAGTTTGTCTTTATCTGAGAATGTCTTTATTTCAAACTCTTTCTTCCTTAAGGATAATTTTTGCTTGATATAGAGTTTATAGTTGACAGTTCTTTTCTTTCAGTTCTTGTAAACCAGTGTGCCACTTCCTTCATGGCTTCATGGTTTCTAATGAAAAATACATTGCCATTTGAATTAGTGTTTCCCTGTAAGTGATGTGTTATTTCTCTCTGGTTACTTTTAATTTTGTTCTTTGTCTTTAGATTTCGGAAGTTCAAATATGATGTATCTTGTCATAAATTTCTTTAACTTTATCCTATTTAGGTTCACGTAGCTTCTTGAATCTGTAGATTTATATATTTTGCCAAATTTAGGACCTTTTCTGTTATTATTCTTTCAAATTTTTTTTTAGATATGTTTTCTCTTTTCTTTGCTTTAGGTACTTCAATGCTAAGAATATTAGCTCTTTTTGTTATTGACCTACAGATCCTGAAGACTCTGTTAATCATTTCTTCAGTTTATTTTCTTTCTATTGTTCAAATTGGATAAATTCAATTAATCTCTATTCAAGCTCATCAGTTCTATCTTCTACTACCTCCGCTCTACCATTGTGACCATACTTTGAGGTTTCTGTTTTGTTTTGGTTTGGTTATTATATTTCAAGTTGTATAATTTTCTTTTTGTTCTGTCTTACAACTTTTATTTCTGTGCTAGTATTTTCTATTTTTTCCTATGGGTTTTTAATTGTTTGTTTAAGTATTTATATGATGGCTGCTTGAAAAATTTGTCAGATAATTCCAACATCAAATTAATCTACTGTTTACATTTCCATATGGGATATTTTGCCAAATGACAATGAGTACGGTAAGTTAGACGTAAAAGGTAGTAAAGAAGTCAATAGGGGTCTTCTTGAAATTTTTGACATAATGGTCTATGAGATGTAGCACAACCTTTGTATACAAGTAATGGGGGCTTAATCACTTTCTTACTCTCACAATAATAGCAATAAACACTTCCAAGCTCTTAAGGAGTAGCTTTCTCTTCTCTTGGAAAGAAATTGCATAGGAGAGAAAACATGATAAGAGGTGAACAGGACTTATAGAGGGAGGTGATAAATAGCAAGAGGCGACAGATACTACCTGAACCTTTCTTTTATCATGTAATAGAAAAATTTCTTGTATTTATGTTTGTATTCTTTTATGTGGCTTTGACTCTTGTTTCCTTTTTTGATTTTATTAGAAGAGGTGGACTGAAAAACCAATGGATGCTGTCACAGGCATTAGTTAAAAACACAGTTGTAAAATATGGCAACTTGATATATATTTTTTCCATTGCTAGGGTCAATATTCTCATGAAAATTAAAATGAAGTATTTAAAAATAAATTATTTTAAACTTTTTAAAGCTTAGTTTACACTTAAATAAATATAAAAACAAAGATCCAATCATATTTTAAATTATTTGTTGGGTTTTCTTTATTTCATTGCCAATCAGTTGGGTTATGCAAAATAGCCTAGAATGGGCAGTGTGGTATTTTTATTCATGTCTATAACTGTCAAGGTTGTAAAAATAGGCGATTTTTAGTAAAATCACAAGCTGGAGATGGCAAGTTGATCCAACAGAATGGAAACACACTCTATATCTGTGAAGATACTTTGATTTATTGCTCTTAGTCAAGTTTGAAAGCATGACCTCAAGGGAAGTACGTCCTTAGGTGTAAGTACTTCTTGTAAAAGATTGATTTAGCATTTACAATTAAATATAGTTTTAAAATGAATTATAAGAAAGGAATGTATCCCATAATTAAAAATTAGTTTTCCTGATTATCCAAATGAGAAGTTGGGTACATTATTTTTTGCTTAAGGTATACACACTTAAGCAAAAAAAAAAGAACCTCCCATAGTAAAAAACAGACTCATTTATAAACTCAACAACATATACCGAATGTCCACAAGTTTGAACTAATAAGTACTAAAGAAGATAATTCCTTCACAAATTCATTCAGCTGACATGTATTAAGTATCAACTATGTTCAAGATTTTATGGTAGCCTCCATAATAAATAAAAAGTGGTACGAAACAAATCCCTTTCCCACAAATAGTGTAAAATACAGTAGTGTTATATGAAAAACACAAGTCTATATCTTTATTTTGCAAGCATATCTCCAATATTTGTGGAGCTCAAGACAGTACAAAATGGATACCTAAATAACACATGTATTGTTTAAATGACTAACAAAAATTTAAATAAATGTTTTATTAACTTTCATTAAAAAGGATACTTTTAAAATGACCTGAAACATCAGGTACAAATTTAAAATTTTTGACTTCTCAGAATTCTACACCAGAAGATGGAAATGCAGCCAGTACTATTGCCCAGTGCCCTGACCTGTGGTACACTCCCATTTTCTTCCCACATACGACTTTGTTCCACTCTAAAGAATCCTGGTGCGCACATGTAGACAATTACATATGTTCACTTACAGTCCAATCACAGCCTTTGCAAGCAGATGCCCCTTGAATATCCTTTGGTATAGTGGTGTATGTGATGGGAAAATAGATCTTGGGGTAGAGATTTGGAGAGGCCTGGAAGAGAGCTTAGGAAAGTTGCCAAGGAAATTCTGGGATCCTGAAGAACAAAGTGTCATCTCAAAGGAAGTTGCAGGATTTTAGTGGGAACTTCCCCTTGGTCCTACAATTCTTCACTCTGTGGGAGTGAAGCAACTGAAGTAGTGCTAAAGTGAGGCCCTCTAAAGCACAGGACTCTTTGCAGAAGCCACTGTTTCTATGCTTTAAGGGCAAAACATGAGCAATGAAGAAATATAGATTGTGTGGTTAGATATAATAGAATGCGTCCATATATTTCAGTCATTAGAAATAAAGCTGTACATGTATTGACATAGATGTCAATATCACACGGTTATGTAAAATAATGCATATAATATGGTCTCATTTTTGTATAAACAAACATAAAAATATTACATGTGCACAAAACTGTAGATCTTTGTGTGAGCACAAAAAAATGCTGAGGAACTATTCACATTGCTTATCTGAAAAGAGGTGAGATGGGAAAAATATTTCAGTTATACACCTCTTTTTTTATTTATTAGAGTAAGCATGTATTATTCTTGTAATGAAAGTACAATATATTTTTATAATGTCAATAAACATATTGATTGCCTATTGTCTTAGTTTTTTTAGTGTTACTATAAGGGAATACCTGAGGTCAGATAATTCATATAAAAAAAGTTTATTTGGCTCACATTTCTTCAGGATGTACAAGAAGCATAGTTCCAGCATCTGCTTGGTTTCTGGTGAGGGCCTGCAGCTACTTCTGTTCATGAGAGAAGGCGAAGTGGAGCTGGCATGTGCAGAGATCACATGGAAAGGGAGAAGGCAAGAGAAAGAAGGAAGGTGCTAAGCTTATTTTGACAACCAGCTCTTGAGAGAACATTTGCAAGCACTAATAGAGAAACTCATTACCATGAAAACAGCACCAAGACATTCATGAGGGAACCACCCCATGATCTAAACACCTCTCATTAAGCCCCCTCCTTCAATAACATGAGGTTTGGAGAGTCAGATATCCAAAATTACCTATAATTGTTGCTTTCCTTACATTGCCTTGAAAAAGGATTGCAATGTACTTTATTTGGTAATATTAGAATCTGACTGCATGCTTAATAGTCATCCTTAAAGTTATTTTTTGGTCAAATCTGACCTAAAAATAAAAGTAAAATCCTGTCTACATAGGAAGGCTCAATCAACAAGGAATGATTTGAGTATCTGTAGTAAGAATAGTTTTGATTAGTACTAAAAAATGATGCTTTTATACAGATATCTTGAGATAAATATATTATGTCAAGGTGAAACCATTTATTTAGATTATCATCATAATTAACCATATCAATTACTTCATAATCTGACCTATTGTGCACTTGGCAGCAGATACCAAGGAATCACATGCAGAATTCTGTGTTGGCCATGGTCTAAAATAAGATTTATATAGTATAAATTGAAGAACTAACTGAGCTGGATCTTCTGATTAAACATTGAAGACGGTCTTCATTATTTGCTGCCTCCAGAATCTCCAATAAAATGGTAAAAATACCAATTTTTAAGAGGATACATATATAACCACAACAGTAATACAAATATATTACAGTAACAGGCGTCTGCATAATTGAAGAAGATATACAGTGGACAGATGAATGGTAATGACTTAGGAGATTGGAGAAATCTGGGGTCTAAAGGCTTGCAGAGGAAAATACCAAACAAACACAGTTAACTTGGGACACAGAATGCCAGAAAACATAAAAAACTGGAGGCATCAGTTACTTCAGAAGCCAGGGATGAAACAGAAGTTCAAACAGGAGTGGCTGAAAAGTAGCCTATTGAGCAACTTACTTTTCAGGGTTCCTTCCCCGCACTTGCAGCAATAGAATCACAGAGACTCTGAAGTCAGGAACATCAGACTAGACACATTAAAAGAGAGGTTAGAGGTGCTATTCTGAAACAGGACAATTTAATGAAAGCCAATGTACTGATTAATGAAATGCCAAGTCCTCTTTTTCCTCTTTGGCTTCCAGAACACAGAAAACCAGATTTACAGTTTAACAGGTAAGCAAATATAGATTCCATCTGAAGAAACTGGACCCCCAAAAAGACTGATGATTGGAAGTCTCTGGTGAAATGGCCAGGTTTGTACTCAATTGTGTTATGGTGGAGGCTGTCAAAACACACAGATCTTGACCAAGCACATGAAGCTTTTGATTGGGTTTTAGTGTATCACTCTTAACTATAAACGAATACCCAAGTTTCATAAAATATTTGAAGAAAGGTTTTATTATGGAATATTAAGACCCAAAAAAGAGAAAAGAGGAAAATTGGAGAAAGAGAAAAGTCAGTAATCTCACACTACAAAAATGCCCAAAAAACTATAACTTTCTAGAACTAAAAGAAGACATTATAAAAGCCATCAAGATATAAAAATAATAAAAAATTAAAAGACTATAATATTTACATATACCTAAAAGAATATCTCTTAATAATCAACATTGCCGAAGATATGGATCAAGTATGTCACACATATTGCTGGTAGGATTGTTAAATAGTTTGGTCACTTTGGAAAAATGTTTGCTATTATCTTATAAATTGAATACTCATATACCCTATGAGTATTTTCACTCCTTGTTTTAGACTGAAGAGAAACACTTACATATGTTCACCAGAGGACATGTACAATACTATTCATAACATAAGATTATTTATAATTGTATAACTCCTGAAATAATATAAATGCCAATGAAGAGGAGTGTAGTGGTTTGTTGAAACAATGGAATATTAGGCATTAGTCAAAGAGAGAAATAGAGCTGCATGCATCAATGTGGATAAATCTTGGCAGTATAATATCAAAAACACAAGTAAGCTTAAAAAGATTACATAAAAACATCATATTACTTTTTAAAGTTAAAAACAATAGGCCAGGCATGGTGGCTCACGCCTGTAATCCCAGCACTTTGGGAGGCCGAAGCCAGCGGTTCACGAGGTCAGGAGATCGAGACCATCTTGGCTAACACTGTGAAACACTGTATCTACTAAAAAATACAAAAAATTAGCCAGGCATGGTGGCGGGTGCCTGTAGTCCCAGCTACTCGGGAGGCTGAGGCAGGAGAATGGCATGAACCGGGAGATGGAGGTTGCAGTGAGCCGAGATTGCACCACTGCGCTCCAGCCTGGGCGACAGAGCGAGACTCCGTCTGAAAAATAAAATAAAATAAAAATAAAAACTAAATAATAATTGTTTATTATATAACACATATTGTGTGTCTGTGTGTTTGTCTTGAAAGGCTATTGAGAGGACATAATTAATATAACTAACACGCTTAAACTAGAATTTGGTGAGACAGTCAGCCTTCCATATCCCTGAGTTTCACATCCACATTCAATCAATGATGGGTCAGAATAGTTGAAACTAATAATGAAAATAGCAATATAGCAATAAAAAATAATACAAAGAAAAATATAATATAACAACTATTTACCCATCATTTATATTATATTAGGTATTATAAGTAATCTAGAGAAAATTTAAAGTATATGAGAGGGTTTATGTAGGTTATTTGTTAATGCTATGGCATTCAATATAAGGGACTTGAACATCTATAGATTTTGGTATCCACATGGGTTTCTGGAGCCCGTTCTCCTTTTACACTGAAAAATAATTTTATATAAATAAGAGTTTTCCATTGTTAATGTTCTTTAGAAATTTAGATATGACTACATAGAAAACTAAACAAAAAAAGTTAAGTTAATTTTTAACTGAGAATGAGAATATGGAAGGGATATTTTATAAGAAAGGAAATGTAATCATTGGACACTATTTGGCTCAGTGTAAAAGTATTCACATAGTCACAATTAGAAGACTATTTTGAGTATTGATTTAACCTTAAATTTTGATACATCTACATGAGGAAAATGAGGGGAGAGTAAGAACAACTGTACTGCATATAGCCAGAAGAGGAAACAAAATTGTATGAGCTCCTGAAAAGGAAAACAGAAAGCCTCAATAATTGAGAAACTGCATACACAATCTCAAAGAACTTACAATAGCACCCCGCAAAAGTTTTGGAGGCAACAAGAATGTCTACACAGGCTGATTGGTGAGAATCTGTCCCTGTACAAAGTCAGTTTATAAAGACTAGGAGAGACAGTCTTTTTTTTTTTTTTCCAAAGGGATTCTAAAAAACTTATTTTTATTTTTTTTTTCAAATCTATGGATTCTAAAAAAAATATGAGACAGAAGCAGAAACAAAGAAACATAGCCCAAACAATTGAACAAAGTAAATCTAAAATAAGGGACCATAAAGCAAATGGAGATGCATTAATTAAAAACAAAGAGTCAAAATAATGGTTATAAAAATGCTGAAGAAGGTGAAGAATATAATGCATTCCTTAGAAACCACCAAAATGATGGAGTGGGAGATATCACCCTTTATTGCCCCATAAGAAAAGATGATAGATACAGAGAGAGAGAGAGATAGAGAGAGAGAGATAGAGAGATAGATAGATAGACATCCGCAAGCAAATTTGCCCTGGGAGAGCTCAAGAGCCTATTTAAAAATCTGTAGCAACACAATGAAGCAAGTGAAACAGATTATCCACATAAAAAGGATCACTAGTGAGATCAGCATACCTGAGATGCCAGGAGATGGCTAGGGACAAAAAAAGAAGTTGATGATTATTGGCATTAACAGCAGGAACCACCATGGTCTTCAGTGACCTGCTCTGCAGAAGATGCCAGCATCTTAGGTCACTGAGATAATGAACAATCATTTTCTCTGAGGAACACCAGAGTGTGAGATGCAGCTATACCCCTAACTCCCTTCAAGAAGCAGCCAAAATTGTGCTGCTTCAGGACCAGAGCTGCCACTTGTCCCATTCCCATGTGAGATCTAACTCTCGAGCTGCAGCTGCTTTGTTATTGCTCACACTATGGACCCCAGCTCTGTGGCTGCACTGTGCCTGCCAATGTCTCAGACACCAGAGCCATTGCCATAGAAAATTGTTCACACTTTGGCCCCAGAGCCAGCATCTCTTTGAGTGTACCTGTGCTCCAGGAACCAGATCATACTCCATAAAGAACTAGATCATGCCCTGACCCTGAAACCACTGTAAATCTGTGCACATCTGGGCTCACATTCTCAGCTTTCTGGCTACTTCGTAAGCATCCACACCTTGCATCTGTTACTATTATGGTAACAGCAGGGATGCTGCATTCTGAGTATCAGTGCAATTTATTCAAAATTTACACAGAAGAAAAAACACTGGAAAGGAATAAAGAATGCTTACAGAATTTATGGGGCAGCATCAAGAGAACAAATATTCAAATTATATGGGTTAAGAAGGAGAAGAGATAAACAAAGGGAAAAAATAACAGCTGAAATCTTTCTAAATCTGAGAAAACATATAAATATCCAGGTACAGAAAAGTCAAATGTCTGCAGTCAGATTTAATCCTAACAAGACTAAACCAAGTCTTATAATTAAATGGTCAAAAATTAAAGATGAAGAAAGGATTCAGAAAACCTCAAGTGAAAAGAAGTATATCGCACATAGAAGGAATTTCAGTAAGGTTAGGAGCAAACTTCTCAGCAGAAAATTGACAATCCAGGAGAGATTGGGAAAATATTGAAAGGGCTGAGGTGGGGGGGATTGTCAACCAATCAAGAATGCATTATCTGGGAAAGCTGTCCTTCAGAAATGAAGGAAGAGTGGCAGAGAAAGATGGCTGAGTTGAAGCTTCCAGTGATTTTCTCCCATGCAAGAACACAAAATTGTGCACAAAAAAGAACCTTCGTAGGAACCAAAAATCAGGTGAGCAATCACAGTACCTTGTTTTAACATTAAGTAAAGAGGTGCTTAATAGGGTAGGAAAGACAGTCTTGAATTGCCTATTCCACCCCTCCTCCATCCCCCAACAGTGGCTGTGTGGTGTGGAGAGAATTTGAGTGTTTGGGGGAGGGAGAGTACCGCAATTGTGGAACTTTGCATTGGAACTCAGTAACTCAGTGCTGCCCTGTCACGGTGGAAAGCAATTTAAGGCAGAACTCAGCTGGTGTCCACAGAGGAAGCATTTAGACCAGACCTAGCTAGAGGCAAGTCACCCATCCTAATGGTGGGAACCTGAGTTCTGGCAAACTGTGCTACCATGAACTAAAGTGCTCTGGGATTCTAAATGAACTTAAAAGGCACTCTAAGCTACAAAACTTCAATTCCTAGGTAATTCTTGGTGCTGTGCTGGGCTTAGAGCCAGTGGACATGGGGTGCATGTGACCTAGTGCGAAATTAGCCAGAATGGCCAAGGGAGTGCTTGTGTCACCAGTCCCCAAACCCGAGGCAGTACAGCTTACACCTCTTGGGGAGAATCCTTTCCACTTGAAGAGAGAAGACAGGAGAGACTTTGTCTTGCAACTTGGATATCACCTTAAGTGCAGTAGAATAGGGCACCAGGCAGAGTCCTGAAGCTCAAATTCCAGGACCTAGCTACCAGATGATATTTCTGAACACACTCTGGGCAAGAAGGGAACCAGCTGCCTTGAAGGAAAGGACCCACTTCTGGCAGGATTTATCACCTGCTGACTAAAGAGCACTTGGACCCTGAATAATCAGCAATGGTAACCAAGCAGTACTCACCATAGTCCTTTGGTGAGACTTACAGCCATGTTGTCTTTAGGTGTGACCCAGCACATTCTTAGTTGTGATGGCTACAGAGAGGGACACCTTTTGCTTCAGAAAAGGAAAGGGAAGAACAAAACCTGTCAATAGTAGGGTAGAGCACCAAGCAGGCTCCTGGGGTCCCTGGTTTCAGTCCTTGGTTGCTGGACCATATTTCTGGACCTGCTCTGGGCCAGATGGGAGCCCACTTCCCTGAAAGGAGAGACCCAAGCCTGGCATCATTCATCACAAGCTGACTGAAGAGCTCGTAGGCCTTGAGTGAACATCGGTGGCAGCCAGGCAGTACTTGCCACAGGCCAGGGGCAGTGGGAGTGACAGGAAAAGACTCCTCTGCTCAAGGAAAGGGAAGGAAAGAGTGGGAAGGACTTTGTCTAATGGATTGGGTACCAGATCAGCTGCAGTAAAATAGAGCATGAAGTAGATTCCTAAGGTTCCCAATTCTAGGCAATGGCTCCTGGAAGGTATCTCTGGACACTCCCAAGGCTAGGGGGAGCTCACCACCCCGGAGGGAAGGAAACACACCTGACTGGATTCACCACATGCTGGTTGTACAGCCCTTAGGCCTTGAGTGGACATAGATGGCAGCCAGGCAGTGGTCACTGCAGTGCTGTGCTGGTTTTGGGTCTGACCCAGCATAGTCCCCACGGTTGTGGCCACAAGGGTGCTTGAGTCACCCCTCTTCCAACTCCAGGAAGCTCAGCACTGAGAGAGAGAGAGAGAGAGACACTCAGAGAGAGAAACAGAAATAAACTTCATTTGTTTGGGGAAAGTAAGAGAAGAAGAATCCCTGCCTGGTAATCCAGGGAATTCTCCCAGATCTCATACAAAACCACCAAGGTAGTACCTCCACGAGTCTGCAAGAGCCAAAACATTACTGGGTTTGAGGTGCCCCTAATGCAGATACGGCAACAGTGGTGAAAAGACTTGGATCACAACACCCAAGTTCTTCAAAAGCCTTCCCAAGAAGGATGGCTTCAAACAAACCCAGACTGTGAAGACTACAATAGATATTTAATTCTTCAATGCCTAGACAACAATGAACATGCGTAAGCATCAAACCATCCAGGAAAGCATAACCTTACCAAATCAACTAAATAAGGCACTATTCACTAATCCCAGAGAGAAAGAGATATGTAAATTTTCAGAAAGAGAATTCAAAATAGCTGTTTTGAGGAAGCTCAGTGAATTTCAAGATAGCTCTGGGAAGGAAGTCAGAATACTATTAGATAAAGCAGACAAAAGTAAAAGGAATAAAAAAGCATGAAACTCACCTACAAGATCTAGAAAATAGCCTCAAAAGTGTAAATGTAAGAGTTAATGGTCTTAAAGAGGAGGTAGAGAGAGGGATCAGTGTAGACAATTTATTCAAAGAGATAATGAAAAAGAACATCCCAAACCTAGATGAAGATATCAATATCCAAGGACAAGAAGGTTATAGAACACCAAGCAGATTTAGCCCAAATAAGACTACCTAAAGGCATTTAATAATCAGACTCCAAAAGGTCAAGGATAAAGAAAGGATTCTAAAAACAGCAAGAAAAAAGAAACAAATAACATACACAAGAGTGCCAATATATCTGGCAACAGACTTCTCAGTGAAAACTTTACAGGCCATCAAAGACTAGTATGACATGCTTAAATGTTGAAGAAAAAATACTTTTATCCTAAAATAGTATATCCAGCAGAAGTATTCTTGAAATACGAAGGAGAAATTAAGACTTTCCTAGAAAAACAAAAGCTGGGGGGCTTCACCAACACCAGACCTGTCCTACAAGAAATGCTAAAAAGAGTTCTTCAATATGAAATAAAAGATTGTTAAAGAGCAACAAGAAATCATCTGAAGGTAAAAAACTCACTGGTAATAATAACTACACAAAAAAATCACAGGATGTTATAACACTATAATTATGATGTACAAACTTCTCATATCTTGAGTAGAAAGACTAAAAGAAGAACTTATCAGAAATAAGTATGACAATTTTTCAAGACATAGATAATACAATAAGATATAAAAAGAAATAACAAAAAGTTAAAAAGTGACTGGAGAGAGTTAAAGTACAGAGTTATTATTAGTTTTTCTCTGCTCGTTTGTTAGTTTGTTTATGTAACCAGTGTTAACTTGTAATTTGTTTAAAATTATGAAATATAAGATATTATATGCAAGCTTCATGATAACCTCAAACCAAAATCCATGCAACACATACACAAAAAATAAAAAGCAAGAAATTAAAGCATACAACAAGGGAAAATCAACATCACTAAAAGGAAGACAGGAAGGAAGTAAAGAAGGTAGAGAAGACCACAAAACAATGAGAAAACAAATGACAAAATGGCAGGAATATGTCCTTACTTATCAATAATAACACTGAATTTAAATGGACTAAAGTCTCCAATGAAAAGACATAGACTGGCTGAATATATTAAAAAAAAAAGACCCAGTGATGTGTTACATGCAAGAAAAGCACTTAACCTATAAAGACACACATAGAATGAAAACAAAATGCTGGAAAAAGATAATTCATACAAACAGAAGCCAAAAAACAGCAGAAGTAGCTGTACTTATTTCAGACAAAATAGATTTCAAGAGAAAAACTATGTAAAGGGAAAAATAAGTCACTATATAATAATAGTCAATTGAGCAAGAATATATAACAATTGAAAATGTATATGCGCCCAACACTTTAGCACCCAGATGAATAAAGCAATTATAATTAGAGCTAAAGAGAGAGATAGATCCCAATACAATAATAGCTGGAGACTTCAACATCCTATTTTCAGTACTGGACAAATCTCCCTGACAGAAAATCAACAAAGAAATATTGGAGGTAATCTACACTATATGCCAAATGGACCTAATGTATATTTACAGAAAATTTTATCCAACTGATGTGGAATGCACATTTTTCTCCTCAGCACATGGATCATTATCAAGGATAGATTGTATTTTAGACCACAAAACAAGTCTTAAAAATTTCAAAAAAAATAATGTAAACCATCTCAAGTGTCTTCCCTGACCACAATGGAATAAAACTAAAAATCAAAAACAAGAGGAATTTTGGAAACTATACAAACACATGGAAATTAAACAATATGCTCCTGAATAGCCAGTTGGTCAATAAAAAATTTAAGAAGGAAATTGAAAAGTTTCTTGAAATAAATAATAATGGAAACGTAACATACCAAAACCTCTATGGGAAACAGGGAAAGCAGAATTAAGAGAAAAGTTTAAAGCAATAGGCATCTACATTAAAAAATGTAGAAAAACTTTAAATAAACAATCTAATAATGCATATTAAATAACTAGAAAAGCAAGAGCAAATGAAACCAAAAATTAGTAGATGAAAAGAAATAATGAAGATCAGAGTAAAAATAAATGAAGTTCAAACAAACAAACAAACAAAAAGACCAACAAAACAAATTGGGTTTTTGAAAAGATAAACAAATTGACAGACAGACTTTTTGCCAGACTAACTAGGAAAAAAGAGAAAAGATCAAATAAGTAAAATTACAGTTGAAAAAGGAGATATTACAAATGATATCACAGAAATTTAAAGGATCATTAGTGGCTACTATGAGCAACCAAATGCCAATAAATTGGAAGACCTAGAAAAAATGGGTAAATTTATACACACATACAACCTTCCAAGATTCAACCATGAAGAAATCCATAACATGTACTGACCAATAACTAATAAAGAGATCTAAACAATAATAAAAACTCTCCCAGCAAAAAAAGCACAGGATCCAATGGCTTTACTGCTGAATTTTACCAAACATTTAAAGAAGAACTAATACAATCCCTACTCAAATTTTTCTGAAAAATAGTGGAGGAGAGAATACTTCCAAACTCATTCTATGAGGCCAGTATTACCCTGATACCAAAACTAGGCAAAGACACATCAAAAAAAGAAACCTACAGGCCAATAACCCTGATGAACATTGATGTAAAAAGCCTCAACAAAATACTAGCAAAACAAATTCAACAACATACCTTTAAAAATATTTATTATGACCAGGTGAAATTTATCTGAAGGATGCAAAGATGATTCAACATACACAAATCAATCAATCTGATGCATCATATTAACAGACAAAGGATAAAAACCATATGATCATTTCAATTGATGCCAAAAAAGCATTTAATACAATTTAATACCCCTTCACAATAAAAACTTAAAAAACGACACATGGATGGAACATATCTCAATACAATAAAAGCTGGACATATATGACAGACACAAAGCCAGTACCATACTGCATGGTGAAAAACTGTCAGCCTTTCATCTAAACTCTGGAACACAACAAGGATGCCCATTGTCACTACTGTTATGCCACATAGTACTGGAAATCATAGCCAGAGGAATCAGACAAGAGAAGGATATAAAGTACATACAAGGTGAAAAGAAATATGTCAAATTCTCCATGTTTGCAGATGATAAGTTTTCATATTTGGAAAAAATCTAAAGACTCCACAAAAAAGCTATTTGAACTGATAAACAAATTCAGAAAATTTAGAGGATACAGAATCAGCATACAAAAATTATTAGCATTACTATGTGCCAACAGTGAACAATGTGAACAACAAATATAAAAATGTAATCCCGTTTACAATAGCCAGACAGAAAATTAGATACCTAGGAATTAACTTAAACAAAGAAGTGAAAGATTTCTATAACAAAAACTATAAAACAGTGATGAAAGAAAGTGAAGCAAACACCTCAGAATTTTTTTAAAAAAAGTATTCCATGCTCATGAATTGGAAGAATCAATATTGTTAAAATGTCCTTACTACCCAAAGCAGTCTACAGATTTGATGCAATTCCTATCAAAATATCAATGACATTCTTCATAGAAATAGAAAAAAAATTCTAAAATTTATTTAGAATCAAAAAAGACTCAGAATAGCCAAAGTTATTTTAAGCAAAAAGAACAAAACTGGAGGAGACTGTATTTCAAATTATACATCAGAGCTATAGTAACAAAAACAGCATGGTACTGGCATAAAAACAGACACATAGACCAATGAAACAAAATAGAGAACTCAGAAACAAATCCACACACTTAGAGACACAAAGACAGTCTCTTCAATAAATGATGCTGGGAAAACTGAATATCCATATGCAAAAGAATGAAGCCAGACCCCTATCTCTCACCATATACAAATATCAAATCAAAATAGATTAATGATTTAAATCTAAGACCTCAAACTATGAAACTACTACAAGAAAACCTTAGGGAAAGTCTCCAGGACATTGGTCTGGGCGTATATATCTTGAACAATGTCCTACATGCACAGGAAACCAAAGCAAAAATGGACAAATGGGATCACATCAAGTTAAAAAGCTTCTGCACAGCCAAAGATACAATCAATAAAGTGAAGAGACAACCCACAGTATAGAAGAAAATGTTTGCAAGCTATCCGTCTCACAAGAGATTAATAATCAGAATATATAAGGAACTCAAACAACTCAATAAGAAAATATAATCCAATATAAAAGTCGGCAATAAATCTGAATAGACATTTCTCAAAAGACATACAAATGGCAAACAGATATGTGAAAAGGTACTTAATATCACTGATCATCAGTGGAATGCAAGATAAAACTACAGTGAAGTATCATCTTACCCCAGTTTAAATGGCTTTTATCCAAAAGACAGACAATAATGCTGCTGGGGTTGTGGAGAGTAAGGAACACTCCTACACTGTTAGTGGAAATGTAAATTAGATAAATCACTATGAAGATCAGTTTGGAGATTGCTCAAAATCTAAAAATAAAACTACTGTATGATTCAATAATCCCACTGCTAGGTACATACTCAATAGAAAGCAGATTAGTATATCAAAGAGATATCTGCAGTTCCATGTTTATTGAAGCACTATTCACAATAGTGAAAGTTTTGAAGCAAGGTAAGTGGCCATCAGCAAAAGAATGGATGATGAAAATGTGGTACATTTGTACTGTATTAGTCTGTTTTCACACTGCTGATGAAGACATACCCGAGACCGGGCAATTTACAAAATAAATAAGTTTAATGGACTTACAGTTCTACCTGGCTAGGGAGGCCTCAAAATCATGGTGGAAGGTCAAAGCCACTTCTTACATGGCAGCAGCAAGAGTGAGATTGAAAGCCAAGCAAAAGGGGCTTCCCCTTATGAAACCATCAGATCTTGTGAGACTTATTCGCTACCATGAGAACAATATAAGAGAAACCACCTCCATGATTCAATTATCTCCCACCAGGTCCTTCCCACAACACATGGGAATTATGGGAGTACAATTCAAGATGAGATTTGGCTGGGGACATAGAGCCAAACCATATCATTCCAACCCTGGCCCCTCCCAAATCTCATGTCCTCATATTATAAAACCAATCATGCCTTCCCAGCAGTCCCCCAAAGTCTTAACTCATTTCAGCATTAAGACAAAAGTCCACAGTCCAACGTCTCATCTGAGACAAAGCAAGTCCCTTCTTCCTAAGAGCCTGTAAAATCAAAAGCAAAGTTAGTTACTTCCTAGATACGATGGGGGTATAGGCATTGGGTAAATACACTGTCCCAAATGGGAGAAATTGGCCAAAACAAAGGGGCCACAGGCCCCGTGCAAGTCTGAAATCCAGCAGGGCAGCCAAATCTTAAAGCTTCAAAATGATCTCCTTTGACTCCATGTCTCACATCCAGGTAACACTGATGCAAGAGGTGGGTTCCCATGGTCTTGGGCAGCTCTGCCCCTGTGGCTTTGCAGGGTACAGCCTCGCTCCTGGCTGCTTTCATGGGCTGGCGTTGAGTGTGTGCAGCTTTTCCAGGTGAATGGTGCAAGCTATCTGTGGATGTACCATTCTGGGGTCTGGAGGACAGTGGCCCTCTTCTCACATCTGCACTAGGCAGTGCCCCAGTACGGACTCTGTGGAGGCTCTTACCCCACATTTCCCTTCCACACTGCCCTAGGAGAGGTTCTCCTGAATGCCCTGCCCCTGCAGCAAACTTCTGCCTGTGCATCCAGGTATTCTCTAAAATCTAGGCAGAGGTTCCCAAACCCCAATTCTTGACTTCTTTGCACTCACAGGCTCAACACCAGATGGAAGCTGCCAAGGCTTGGGCCTTCCACCCTCTGAAGCCACAGCCCATGCTCTATGTTGGCCCCATTCAGCCATAGCTGGAGTGGCTGGATCACAGTACACCAAGTCCCTAGGCTGCACACAGCACAGGGGCCTGGGCCCAGCCCAGGAAACCACCTTTTCCTCCTTGGCCTCCAGGACTGTGATGGGAGGGGCTGCTGTGAAGACCTCTGACATGCCCTAGAGACATTTTCCCATGGTTTTGGGGAATAACATTCAGTTCCTCATTACTTATGCAAATTTCTGCAGCTGGCTTGAACTACTCCTCATAAAATGGGATTTTCTTTTCTATCACATTGTCAGGCTGCAAATTTTCTGAACTTTTATGCTCTCCTTCAATTATAAAACTGAATGCCTTTAACAGCAGCCAAGTCACCTCTTGAATGCTTTGCTGCTTAGAAATTTCTTCTGCCTGATACCCTAAATCACCCCTTTCAAGTTCAAAGTTCCACAAATCTGTAGGGCAGGAGCAAAATGCCACCAGTCTCTTTGCTAAAACATAACAAGGGTCACCCTTGCTCCATTTCCCAACAAGTTTCTCATTTCTATCTGAGAACACCTCAGCCTGGACATTATTGTCCATATCACTATCAGAATTTTGGGCAAAGCCATTCAACAAGTCTCTATGAAGTTCCAAACTTTCCCACATTTTCCTGTCTTCTTCTGAGCCCTCCAAACTGTTCCAACCTCTGCCTGTTACCTGGTTCCAAAGTCGCTTCCACATTTTCGGGTATCTTTACAGCAGTGCCCCACTCTACTGGTACCCATTTACTGTATTAGTCTGTTTTCACACTGCTGATGAAGACATACCTGAGACTGGGCAATTTACAAAAGAAAGAAGTTTAATGGACTTACAGTTCCATGTGGCTAGGAAAACCTCACAATTATGGTGGAAGGCAAAAGGCAATTCTTACACGGCAGTGGCAAACGAGAGAATGAAAGCTAAGTCGGAGGGGTTTCCCCTTGTAAAACCATCAGATCTCATAAGATTTATTCACTACCATGAGAACAATATGGGAAAATCACCCATGATTCAATTATCTCCCACCAGATCCCTCCCACAACACATGGGAATTATGGGAGTATAATTCAAGATGAGATTTGGGTGGGGACACAGAACCAAACCATATTATATACAATGAAGTACTATTCACCCCAAAAAAGAATGAGATTCTGTCACTTGCAACAACATGGATGGAACTGGAGGTCATTATGTTAAGTCAAATAAGCCAGGCACAGAAAGATGAACATCTCATGTTCTCACTTATATGTGGGAGCTAAAATTTAAGACAATTGAACTCATGGGGCAAGAAAGAGTAGAATGTTGGTTACTGCAGGGTAGGAAAGGTAGCACAGTAAGGGAAGTGGAAATGGTTAATGGGCACAAAATTATATTTTGATAGCATGAATAAGAGCTAGTATTTGATAACACAGCAGGGTAACTACAGTAAACAATTTATTGTACATTTAAAAATAACTTAAAAAGTATAATTATGTTGTAATACAAGAAAAGGATAAATGCTTGAAGTGATGGATACCCCATTTACTCTGATGTGATTATTTCACATTGTATACTTCTGGAAAAATATAGCATTTACCCCATAAATATATACACTTACTATGTACCCACAAAAATACAAAAAAAGCAATGAATGATAAATACTTTCCAAGACTAACAAAAGCTGAGGGAGTTCATCATCACCAGATCACTCTTAAAAGAAATGCTAAAGAGACTGTTTTAAGCTGAAAGAAAAAGGGACTAATTATTAGGTTGCTGCAAAAGTAATTGTGGTTTTTATCATTGATTGTAATGGCAAAAACTGCTATTGCTTTTGCACCAACCTAATAGTAACATGGAAACCTAGAAAGAAAACTTGCTTTTTGAAGTAAGTAGACAGTCAATTTTAGAATACTCTAATACTCTAATGATGGTGTATAAGTCAGTTATATTGCTATTATGAAAATGAAAAGAAAATAATATTGTAATAGTAACAATAATTTGTTAGTGGATGCACAATATAAATTGTGTAAATTGTGACCTCAAAAACACAAAATGGACCAGGCGCGGTGGCTCACGCCTGTAATCCCAGCACTTTGGGAGGCCGAGGTGGGCAGATCATGAGGTCAGGAGTTGGAGACCAGCCTGGCCAACATGGCGAAACCCTGTCTCTACTAATAATACAAAAATTAGCTGGGCATGGTGGCAGGTGCCTGTAATCCCAGCTACTCAGGAGGCTGAGGCAGGAGAATCGTTTGAACCTGGGAGGCGGAGGTTGCAGTGAGCCAAGATTATGCCATTGCACTCCAGCCTAGGCGACAAGAGCAAGATTCCATCTGAAAAAAAATAAAAAATAAAAAACAAAATGATATGGGAGGTCAAGTGAAAGTATAGAGCCCTTTTTTTGTAATCAAATTTAAGTTGTTATCAGCCTAAAACAGCCTATTTTAACTATATAATATTTTATGCAAGCCTCGTGGCAGTCACAAAGTAGAAATCTATAGTGGATACACAAATGATAAAAAGTAAGAAATCACAGCATGTCTCTAGAAAAAAAGTATTTAATCATGAAGACAGCAAGAAAGAACAGAATAAAGGCTCTACAAATCAATCCTAAAACAATTTTTTAAATGGCAGTGTTAAATTCTTACAAATTAATAATTAACTTTACTGTAAATGGATTAAATCCTTCAGTTAAAAATCATAAAGTGATTGAATAGATTTTTAAAAAGATTTAACTATATGATATTGATAGTAAAAAGATGGAAGAAGATATTTTATGCAAAAAGAAACCAAAGAGAACAGAGGTAGCTATATTTAAATTAGAAAAAATAAACTTTAAGTAAAAAATTGGAAAAAGGGACAAGTAAAAACTTTATTTATTGATAAAGAGGTCAATTCATCAGGAAACTACAGCAATTGTAAACATGGATGAATGGATTCCACACTGAAGCACCTAAATACATAAAGCAAATATTAATAGATAAAAAGAGAGTGGTAAATTGCAATTTGATAACAGTAGGGGACTTCAATACACCACTCTTAACAATGAACAAATTATCCAGACATGAAATCAATAAAGGACCATTGGGCGGAAACTATACTTTAGATCAAATGAACCTAACAGACACATACAGAATATGCATTCTTCCATCCAACAGCAGCAGAATATGCATTCTTCTCAAGCACATACAAAACATTCTCCAGGATAGATCTATGTTAGGTCACATAATAAGTCTTAACAAATTTTAAAAGATTAAAATCATATTAGATATATTTTCTGACCACCATGGTGTGAAACTAGAAATCAATAGCAGGAGGAATTTTCAGAGAATTTCCAAATATGCAGAAGTTAAGCAACATGCTCCCAAACAAACAACAAGGCAAAAATAAAAATAAAAATAAATAAAAGGAAAATGTAGGAGGCAAATGAAAATGGAAATGAAATATACCAAAACTTATGGGATTCAGCAAAAGGAGTTTAAGCAGAAAATTTATGGCAATAAATACCTACTTTAATATTAAGAAAGATTCCAAATAAAGAACATAACATTACACCTCAAGGAACTAGAAAAAGAACAAGCTGAGCCTAACGTTGGCAGAAGGAATTAAATTATTAAGATTAAAGAAGAAATAAATGAAATAGAGAACAGAAAATAATGACAAATCAAGAAAACTAAAAGTTAGTGTTTGAAAGGATGGTCAAAATTGGCAAACACATAGCTAGACTATAGGAAAAGAAAGATTCAAGTAACTAAAAGTAGAAGGAGACATTAAAACTAATGCCAGAGAAATAAGAAGGTTCATATGAGAATACTATGAATAATCATATTCCAATAAATTGGATAACCTAGAAGAAATGGAAAAATTTCTACATTCAGTCTACTAAGACTGACTCATGAATACATAGAAAATCTGAACAGAGTATAATCAATAAAGTGGTTAAATTAGCAATTAAAAACCTGCCAACAAATAAAAGCTCAGGATTACATGGCTTCATTGGAGAATTCTATCAAACATTTAAAGAAAACTGTTTTTACTCACTTTCCAATAATTAAAGGCAATAAATACTTCCAAATTCATTTTATGAGGCGAGAACACTCTGATACCAAAACAAGAAAAATACACTATAAGAAAAGAAAATTACAGTTCTATATACCTGGTGAATATACATGCCAAAAATTCCAACAAAATGCTAGCAAACTAAATTCAACAACATATTAAAGGATCATATACCATGAACAAGTGAGATTTATCCCTGAGATGCAAGAATGATTCAAAATACAAAAAACAATCATATGATATACCACATAAAGAGAACACAGGATAAAAATCACATTACATCTTAATAAATACAAAAAAGCATTTTACAAAATTCAACACTCTTTTACGATAAAAGCTTTTAACAAATAAGGAATAGAAAGGCATTACCTCAACATAATGAAGGCCATATATAAAAAGCAAAAAGCCCCTATATAACATCATACTCAGTGTCAAAAACTGAAAGCTTTTCTTCTAAGATAAGGAACAATATTTAGCATATTACTGAAAGTCCTAGAAAGGACAATTAAAGAAGAAAAATAAATAAGAGGCATCCAAATCAGAAAGGTAGAACTAAAATTATCTATGGTCAGAGAAGACATAATCTTGTATATAGGAATCTCCAAAGATGTAACACACAAAAATGGTATAAGTAATAAACAACTTCAGCAAATTTGCAGGTTACACAGCCATCTTACAAAAATTAGTTTCAGGCCAGGCATGGTGGCTCACATCTGTAATCCTAGAATTTCAGGAGGTCAAGACAGGAATGCTTGAGGCCAGATGTTCAAGACCAGAATGCACAACATAGCCAGGCCCCATCTTTACAAATATAAAATAAAATAATTAGCAAGGCTTGTTGGTATGTGCCTGTAATCCCAGTGATTTGAGATGTTGAGGCTGGATGATCCTTTGAGTCCAAGAGTTTGTGCTGCAGCAAGATATGTTCATGCCACTGCACTTCAGCCTGGGTGAATGAATGAGATTCTATGTCTTAAAAAAAAAAAAAAAAAAAGGAAACAAAAAAAAATCAGTTGCAGTTTATACACTCATAGTAAACAATGCAAAAGGGAAATTAAGAAAGCACTCGTATTTACAATAGCATCAAAAAATAAAAATAAACAACCAAGGAGGCCAAAAAATTGAACACTGACAACTACAAAACATTACCAAATTAAAGAAGACACAAATAAATGGAAAACATCTCAAGTTCATGGATTGGAAGACTTAATATCATTAAAATGTCCATGCTACCAAAAACAATCTATAGATACTATGTATTCTCTATCAAAATCTCAATGGCATTTTTAGCAAAAATAGAAAAACAATCCTAAAATGTATATGGAATCACAATTATTTTAGGATAACCAAAATAATCCTGAGAAAAATGAGTCAAGTGGAGAAGTCACACTTCTGGAGTCTAAAACATATTATAGTGCTAAAATAATAAAACAGTATGGTACTGGCATAAAAGTAAACATATAGACCAATGGAATAGAATAGAATGCCCAGAAATAAGCCCACCCATATACTGTCGTATGATCTTCAACCAGGGCGCAAAGACTACACAATAGGGAAAGGATATTCTCTTCAACAAATGATATCAGGAAAACTGGATAACCATATGCAAAATAATGAAATTGGATTCTCATCTTACACCATAAACAAAGATCAACTTAAAATGGTTTAAAACTTAAACTTAAGACCCAAAACTATAAAACTCTAGCAGGAAACATAGGGGAAAAACCTCATGACATTGGTCTAGGTAAAAATTTATTGGGTATGACAAAAAGCACAGACAACAAAACCAAAAATAAACAAGTTGGACCACATCAAGCTAAAAAACATTATTTGCAGTGAAGGGAACAATCAACAGAGTGAAAGGAAACTTATATAGTAGGAGAAAATATTTGCAAACCACACATTTGAAAAAGATTTCATATCCGAAATATAGAAATAACACTTAGAATTCAATAGCAGTAAAACGAATAACCCAACTGAAAAATGGGCAAAGGGCTTGATTAGACATTGCTTCAAAGAAGACATACAAGTGACCAGCAGGTATATAAAAACATGCTCAACATATCTAATCATCAGGGATATGCAAACTAAAATCACAATGAAACATCTCACACCTATTAGGATGGTCTTTGTAAAGTATAAACAATCAAACAAAATCAGAAGAAGAAATACAGGTCTTTGTGAGGATGTAGAGAAATTGCAAATCTTGTGCACTGTTGGTGGGAATGTAAAATGGTGCAGCCACTATGGAGAACAGTATGGAGTTTGTTCAAAAAACAAAAAATAGAACTGCCATATGATCTAGCAAGCTCATTTCTAGGTATTTTCTGACAGAAGTGAAATCAGGATCTCAGAGAGATATTTGCACTCCCATGTTCATTGCAGCACTATTCACAATAGCTAAGATATGGAAATAACCCCAACGTCTATCACCAGATGAATGAAATGTAGTATATACATACAGTAGATCCTTATTCCCTTAAAAAAGAACTGAATCCTGTATTGTGATAGAACATGGATGAACCTTGAGGACATTATTCTAAGTGATATAAGCCAGTAATGGAAGGAAAAATACTGCATGATTCTGCTTATATGAGGTGTATTAAATAATCATATTCAGAAACAGAGAGTAATATGGTGATTGCCAAGGTCTGGGGGAGTAGTAGAAAATGGGGTGTTCCTGTTCAGTGGGTTTAGAGTTCTCAATCATTCAAAATGAGAAAGTTCTAGAGACAGACCTACTGTATAACATTGTGTTTATAGTTAACAGTGTACACATAAAAATTAGTTGAGTGTAGCTCTCACATTATGTGCTTTTTAAAACCACAATAAAATATGTTCATGTTTTTGCCCTTTTCTGTTTGTTTTGACTTTCTATCTGTGTTAACTTTTAGATTTCAAAACACATTGCGGATGAGCACCATCAGACAAACCTCAAGCTTGGGAAGAAATTAACATAGTTTTTTTTTGTATTGGCAACTCTTCTATTAACTGTTCAAAATATATGGAGCACAAGCTTTTAGGAAGCTTGACAGATTGAAATCATCAAACCTAATTTTTCACATTGGCAATACTACTGCAAAAAGAAACATGCACCAGACCGGACAAGAAATGGGTACACTCTGCTTTGTTGAACTATAGGGGATAGACACCAGTGGTAATATGATATTACTTATTAATTATACCCTAGCAAAAAGTAGCTATTTATGATATGTATCATTTTCCAGCATAGGGGTCTGATTAAGTTGCCCCAAGCCTTCTTCTTGCTCTGTAGAATCTAATGTACCATATCACCATATCTCCATTATGCATATAATGGTGGGTACAGATATGTAGCATAAAAATATAGACCTGGGGAGTAGACTAGTAAACAAAATCTCCTCATATATTTTGTAAGAGGCAGTTCTAATTCAGTGTATTATTTTAAAACATTTCTTCCCATTGCATAACTATTACCGTTTCTCTTTTCCTTTCCTTTAGGTTTGAGGTTTTTTGAAAATATGTTCTCTTTGGCTTTTTTTAAAAAATACAGTTCTAATAGGATAATGGTTGGGAATAAGGAGATTCATGAAGTCCTACATGCTTATGTCCTTAATTTTTAAAATAAAATATTTTCCTGACTGAATCATGGCTTAGCCCTGGAACAGGTTTTAATCTTCCTGCCCAAAGGTTTAGAAAAAACAACAAACAAACAAACAAACAAAAACTGTGTCTCCTAAAGCTTTCCTAAAAGTTTCAAAAATGGATGACATGATTTTTCTATGAAATATTCTCCTGCAGGAAATGGGAAGATACATCTCCAGTCTTTGTTATGGTTTAACCTACAGGAGACTTGGTTGGAAAATTGCTTGCAGTCACATCACAGTGGATGCCACTTTTAGTGAAATGTCTACCTGTAGCTCAGAACTTATACATGTTTTTTAGTTTAGTTTTAAAAGTTTCTGTACTTCTGCTTATTTAGGATATATATAGGTTGGGTATGGAGATTCTGTTTTCTGTAAATTATTTGAACCAAATTGGATGCTGTTCCTTTGAACAAAATTGTTTATAGAAAACCAGACAGGTTATCATTGCTGTGCTCTCATGACATTTGTAAAATGTTGCTTCACATTGCAGATACAAAGTGTTCACAATAGAGCATGTGCTCACCACCTGCAAACCAATAATTGAATGAATGCATGTGGATTTTAGAAGAGACTATATCCAAGACCAAATAATCATTGTTATATCATGAGTTTATAGTATTCATGTAAAAACACATGATGCATATCCTCCGCATTTTGTCCCCACCCCAAAACCCCTACCTCTGCCTCAGCATTGTCTGATAGCCATTGACAACAGAGAAATGAATTACATTTGAAGATAAATTATCTCTTTCCATAATAGAGCATTATGAGTACAGCTGCACAACTTTGGTGCTCTATGTCCATACACAGATGGTCAGGCTGGAGGAAAGAGAGCATGCAGATTTCTCATTTTGTGCTCTCCTGGCTTCTCTGCTAGGTTGGCTAGGATGCTCTAACAGCTGCGGCTCTGCCAGCATCTAGCTGGAATTCACTAGTTTTTCAAAAGATGAGATAGTTGAAACATTGGGGATAATTTACATACTTGGGGAAGTTCCAGAATCCATGTACAGGCCAACCCCAAATTCTTGAAATCCTCCCCTAAATTGAATTTACTAATTTTTAATTTTACTCTTTTCTCTTTATTCCCCATCATTTGTGCTAATAAGCCTAACAAATGTGACTTATATGTTAATTCAGGTGGGAAAGTTTAAAATTCATTTAAACTTTCCAATTGTATCCTAAATCTGCAATTCAACACCCTTAGTTTGAATATTTTGAGTCAGAAAACAAGACCTCATGTTGTCAGCCAGCTTTGCAAAGGAAGGATCAGAGACACGCAAAACAGTTCAGACAAATCACTGAGAACCAGTGGAGCTTTTTGTCTGTTTCAAGAAATGAACCTTGTGGGAGATACAAGCATGTAAAGCTTGCCATTCAGGAACAGATAACCATTAACAGCAAAGCCTTATTTTATCTTTCTTTTTCCAACATTGTGTAGGTTATAATACGCACAAACGTCAAAGCTCTTGTCAATCCTGGCTGAGAAGAGAATCAATTTTGCATTTGTTGTTTTGTTTCAGAGATCTGAGATAAGAACTTTCCATGGATTTTGTGAGTACTACGTAAGTTGTGAATGATGCTTCCTTTTTACTTCGCCTCAATTTCTGGTATAGCCTTTGGTGCCAGCTGTTCCATCTTAGTTTAGTTGCTACCCTGTAACAGAGAAAATAGCAGCCTCCTTCACATCAAGTGACCAAATTTAGGTCAGCTCCATAAGCATGTATATAAATTAATGAGGTCAATCCACTGCTTTCTACACTTCATACAGATGCTTTCATCCAACCTCTTGAATAATAGTATGCAGTTCAGGCTGTGGGGGATGTGGAAGGAACTGTGTATGGTTTCTTCAAACATTTATCGTTATTAAGTACTTTCGGTAGTCACAATACTGTGATATGTACTAGGACAGTTGGAAGAAATGAAAGAGACTTAGGCTTGGCCTTCAGAATTCCTCAAATCAAAATGGATAGAAAATAAAAATATGCTTGGATAATTTTTACTAGGAAAATATCTTTAAGGCTCATAAACTCCAATAGAAAATGCTCAGAGATAAAGCATTAGTCAAGAAGAGGCTGATGTGGACTACGTAATAAATATCCTGAAACAAGTTTGAGGCTGATATGGAAGCTGTACCTTGATCTTGTCAATTTATATATGGAAGAGTAGTAAACTGTATATGTCCTTGTCTTCTCTAGATCCTCATTGTACAAAAATATGAACATCATAAACACTATCAAATCACTTCCAAGATGTAGCAAGGTATTGAGAATTTAAAACTTCTCAAAGGCAATGGCAGAATTTGGGGCCTGGACATGTCTGCTGAGGAAAGCAAAAGGAGATAAAACTAGAACATATAGTCCTGTAGAAAATATCTTTGAGATCCACTCAGCTTTGTAGGCAAGTCTTTATTTAATTTTACATCTAAGGAAGGAAAATACGTTTTGAAGAAGGGTTAGGTAAGTTCATGGCAAATGCTTTCAGTAGTCAATAGGAGAAATATTTGTGAGCCTTCTCTTATGTTTACGTTGCTCCATCATGGTATAAATTCCCTTTCTTTCAAACTATTGGATTTTCCCTTTAAGGGATTTTAAAGGACTTATTAAATGCAGTTTGATTTGTATATATTCATGAACAAAAATTTGACCTTAAGTAATTTACATTAGCTCTGTCTGGTCAACAATTGCTACACATTGATTGCTATTCCTGGAACCTCCATTTCATTATATATAGTGCACTGGAACATATTTAAGTCGTATTGAATAAAATGTATGAATCCAAAATTGTAAGAAATGAATTTGCAAGAGCCATTGCTGCATTTTAACTTATTTTCTGTAAATATGTTGTAAATTATTTGTAAGGTAGTTGTATGTTTCTGTATACCATCTTTAGCAGGCTTACAAATATATTATTAACTCTTTATATCTCCTTGAGAGTAACCCCTTAAAATAAGCATCCCCGTGTCTAATACAACATCTTTTGCTAAATGTAGATATAGCCAAAAAAAAGTACAAAATGACAAAACTATTGTTTTTTTTTAATTTAGAAAATATAAGAATGTGCAAACTGCTCGCATTTCTGGACAGAGACATTATAGGGCAATACTGCTTTAGGTCTCTTTAGCAAGAACTGATTGATCATCAAAATTCAGAAACTCCAAAACTTTGACAATGTATACACTCTATATTCTCACGCTTGGAAATGTAGATTGCTCGTTTTTCACACAACAGGATTACAGCTAACACTTAAATATTCCTAAATGTACCTGAATCTTAGGACATCCCTTCCCACTGTAGATTGCAGATGTTCTTGTTCTCTTTGAGGAATATGTCTAAGGACAAAGTTGAAAATGTGTGCTAGAAGCAAATTTAAAACTGAACATGGCAATATATGTCTTCTCATTCACTCTATTTTCTGTGTAATCTCTTTTCAGACAGCAGATAAGAACTGAGGGAGTCTTGGTCTTCAAGGATCTTGAAAGCAATTAACATAGCAAGGGTTTTGTGGCAAACCTGGTATTTATGTAATAGGACTCCCCTTATAAGATCACTGTGAGGCTTAGATGACAATTTATAGACAATGCTGTTATCACAATGTCTATCAATCAAGAAGCAAGCTAATAGTTTTACTACACTTCTATTTTGTTTGTATTTGCCACAGCACCTAAAGAGTTAAGTTAATTATAGGCCCTTCATTCAGAGATCTGGTTTGAATAAATGTAGACAATAAGAAAATGTGTTTACTTTAGTAAAGCATCCAAAAGTGCTTCCCAGGAACAACTAATGTTTGGATAGATGACAGAGTTTTGTTCCAGGTAAAGTCAGGAGAGCTTGTATATTTTGCAACCAATGGGCCTGTTTTTGAAATCCTCCCGCTTTGTGCTACATTTTGTTTTGTGGTGTATGTTTTACTGATTAGACAACTGCATTCTACACAGCTTTGCCAATTCATCAGTTTTTCATAAATTAACAGATCTTGAGAACTCAAAACAGAATGGCTTTCTGATCTTCTTTCAATGAGTCCATTCTGAGCAGCAACCTCAAACTTGAGCTGGTCCCATCTTCATTCAATATCACTGCGTAAACAGAAAGGCCCCAACATTCTTGTAAAGCTTTTAAGTCTGGCATTGCATGGGGGAAAGCTGCTCAATCTACTGCTATTGCTTCTGCCACTACAGTGGAATATTGGAAATGGACAGACTCTCCTTCTGCAGTTAATGAGTGACCACTCTGGGTTTAGAGTTGTACCAAGAATGCAGCTGCTACTTGTATCCTGGCTTTCAAGTTTGCAACTATGAACCATGCAGTGTAACATTAGAGCTGCTAACCTCATCTCAAAACAAAAAACAAAAAACAAACAAAAAAAAACTATGACTCTCTGGAGCAACCCAGGAAGAGATTCCCAATGCTTGAATCTTTTCTGTCTGATCTTACTCTCTCTCTCTATCATATTATTTAATCAACTTCATGAATTTGGCACTTAGTTAGCTTTATCAGAAATGCCAAAAATAAAAATGAAACCTGTGATACAATAAGAAATGCAAAATGGAGGCTTAGAAGTAATTTCATGAATTCTTGCTACAATCTTGTATGTGGAGCTCAGTCCTTACTCTTCTAGGGATTTGCATGTTTACAGGAATCTCTTTCACCTTGCTATCAGTCCTTAAGCCTCTATCATTATTTTTCACATATGCATCTCTTTCCTGCAGTTCCCATTCTCACATTTTTGCCATGGGTGTTTCTAAGAAACGAGGAGTACATCTTGTTCCTCATGTGCCTGTCAGGTAATGCCTTTCTTGTTACCATCAGAGGGAAGCCTTTGGGGGAGTAGCATAATACACTTATTAATGAGCAGGCAAATTGTGTTGAAAAGGGAAGCCAACTTCTTCAAAAATCCAGTTGTGCCCCCAAAGGGAGAGTATGAAGCAAAATTTTCAAGTTATCAACCTGTCTCCAGGTATAAGGACACATGGAATTTTTTAGAATATAATATTAGGGAAAACTTAAAAAATTAAAACATAAGACATTCATAGAATTGTGTTATTAAAAATAAATAAATGAAATAACTGGAAAGGTAAATCATTTCCTCCAAGATTTCTGCCAGTATTAGAATAAATAACTTTTTAAATTATTATTCCTTCTGTGATACTAATGGTACTGCCAGTTACTCATATTTTGCAGGACATACAGTAGGTCTTTGACAATATAATATTTCCAGGCAAAGAAATGGTTACAGTTTCATATAGCAAGATGTTTTCCTGGTTGAGGGATCAAGAGAGAAAACTCTCCTTAAAATTCATGAATGTATGTCATATATCCTAAGGGCAAAGCAAGGGTGAATGTCAACAGGGCCCAGTGATATAGAATTCCAAGCAAAAATTCCAGTTGAAGGTTAGATGCTATAAAGCATCAGAATCTCCTTGCCTTCCATGCACACTTCAATTAAAGGCCTTTGCAATTGAATTGATGGAATGAGAGAGATAGGAGAGTGTATTAATCTATTTTCACACTAGTATAAAGACATACCCAAGACTGGGTAATTTATAAATAAAAGAGGTTTAATTGACTTACAGTTCCCATGGCTGGGGAGGCCTCAGGAAATGTACAATCATGGCAGAAGGTGAGAGGAAAGCAATGGCACGTCTTACATGGCAGCAGGCAAGAGAAAGAGTGAATGAGAGAAGGGGGAAGAGCCCCTTATAAAACCATTGGATATCCTGAGACCTCACTCTCTATCACAAGAACAGCATGGGGGAAACCACCCCCATGCTTGAATCAATCACCTCCCACCAGGTCCCATCCTTGACATGTGGGGATTATGGGGATTACAATCCAAGATGAGATATGGGTGAGGACACATCTGAACCATATCAAAGAGAAAGATAGGATGAGAGAGAAATTTCCACCTGAGACTAGAAAGGGGTGCAGGGAGGAGAGGAGAGAGGAGGAGAAGAGAAGGTAGGGGAGAGGGAGGAAAGGAAGAGTAAGTGGGGAAGGGAAGCAAGAACAAGGGAGGAGGAGAGGAGAGGGAAGGGAGGAGGAGAGGAGAGGGAAGGGAGGAGGAGAGGAGAAGGAAGGGAGGAGGAGAGGAGAGGGAAGGGAGGAGAGGAAATGAAGGGCCAGGGAGATCTTTCCACAAAGAAATTGCGGGAACATTTGAAATAGCTGAGCTTCAGGATAGGGCAACTTAGCAGTATGTAGGGAAAATCTGACCACCAAACAACTTTAGTGTGTTTAGTTATACTTCTAGCAGAAGAAAGGAATATATTTGGCAACTCCTTCTTAATGAGGAAAAATGTTTTCATCTGATCTAAGTATGGAGAATTGGAGAGCAGGATGCCCATAAACTATTTTGCTTTTTTGATTATTCATGACAAGAAGAGAATGGAGAGAAAAGTATCAGATTTCCGAGTCTTTTCTGTGATGCTACATAAGCCTTCTCTATTTACATTTCTTCTCTAAAGGAAAAAGGAGATCAAAATGCATATAACAAGAGGGAAATGGAAGATCATTTTAAAGTGGCTGGAATAGGAACTCACTTGCACCTTTGCCTCAATATTGAATTCAACCCAGAAAACAACACTTGGGAATTTCTTTGATACAGAAAAGCTCTGTTTGTATTTCTTTTTTATTGGTATTGTTTTAGTTAAGAAAAAAATAATATAGATTAAAAGACAAAAAATTAGCTTGACAATCAGAAACCTTGCATTCTCTGCCCTCTGAGGACAGGACAAAAAGGAGTAGATCTAAAAAGTAGTAGATCAAATTTAATTTAGACATTTGAAGATCATAAAATCTGGACCTTAATCCAAATCAATGGGAGCTTAATTCAACTTATAACTCTTACATTATCTCCTATACAGTTTTCTCTTCTGCTAAATGGAGCTCTTACTACCTAGTTTATAGGATTGTTGTAAGGAATAGGCATAATTATAAAAAGATTGCTATATAGCTGACATGAATCAATCAAATTATATCTGTTATTATTGTCCACAAGTTTCTACCTGAGAAAGGCATAAAATATTAATGTGCCTACTCTCTGGCTATAAGTCAGGAATTTCCAAGAGCTCATCTATGTCCAACCAAGAAATAGTACTCCTGGATCTCTGTCACATTGTTAATATCAGGAAACATAGGAATTTGGAAAGGAATGGGTGGTACACAGCTAGGAGGAAATAGGTTAGGAAAGATGTAATCTCTTGCACACAACTCTCAAGCCTCCAGAAAACTAGGGAAACACAATGTCTCATCTATTCCAAATGTCTTAATGTAATTTTAATCAAACGTTAGTAATGTTGAGATTTAGGGGGGCTGAAGCTGCCTGTTATTTACAATTTAGAATCATATGCAACTGTAATGTTTTCTGTAGTTTCCATAGCCCACATTATGAAAATCTTAGAATAAAGTTGGATGCCGAAAATCTATGGAAAGTTTAAAAGTCTATTCAGGAGGCGTAAATCTTTTAAAAGTCATTTTCAGCCCAAATGGCTCTTTGATTTCATGATTACTCTTAAGGATGAGCGAATTTTGCCTTGCTGGATCTTTGTTTCCCATTCTGTAAAATGAACATAAGAATGACTCTCTGGTTCTTACTTCATTACAAAAACTTTAGTAAATTTTCTTTTTGCAATGAGGATTAAAGATGATATTAAACTCATGAAAATAAACCTCTCAGTTTTTTCACACCATAAATATGTATACAGAAATTATGGTTTTGGAAGTAGGAATTAATAAAAACATTGTGACAGACTTAAGAGCAATTTGACACCTCTGATTTCTCCTTTCTATTTTGTTATTTCATGGGAATGTATACCTAAAAACTCATGAGCTTTTTGTCATGGTTCTGTATCCTCTTTAATTACAAAAGTGAAATAAATTGAGGAAGATGGGAAAGGGGAGGAAATTGGGATATATATTTTAATAGGACATATCCATTGTAAACAAGGGTATGTTAATGGGCCTAATAAGTGTATTTATAAAAAGATGTAGTCCATCCTGGCTAACAAGGTGAAACCCCATCTCTACTAAAAATACAAAAATTTAGCCGGGTGTGGTGGCAGGCGCCTGTAGTCCCAGCTACTGGGGAGGCTGAGGCAGGAGAATGGCGTGAACCCAGGAGGTGGAGCTTGCGGTGAGCCGAGATTGCACCACTGCACTCCAGCCTGGGTGACAGAGAGAGACTCCATCACAGAAAAAAAAAAAAAAAAAAAAAAAAAGATGTAGTGTAGTAATTTCATGGGCTCTGGTGTCAAGCAGTACTGGATTTGATTTCCAGCGCTGAGACAATGATTAACCATTCTGGCACACAGTAAGCATTGCATAAATTGTAGCATTTAAAAAAAATCTGTTCTTCACTTTTACCATTTATGGAAGACTGCATATTCAAACCAAAACCAAGCCAAAGGTATTCTCAGATACAAACTAAATGCTAGTCAGCCATTGGAAAAGAGTTCCCACACAGAAACAATAGTCAAATATAACAGAAAATTGGAAAAGGAGGGAGAAGAGTGAAATAACTCAGATCAGGTGACATTATCCAGCAGTTGTCCCCAAGTGGCAACAAAGAGAGAGGTTATAAGTGCCCGGTCACTATAAGTCCATGGCCAGCATGGGCATTTCCTTGTTTGTAGAGCTGCCTTTTATCTCCTGGGTCTTTATGCATGGCTAGATTTCTTGCTGTTACTAGAAGTACTGGAGTGCTTTCAGTTAATCTCTTAAGATATATTTTCCCCTTCTTAACAATCTTTAATGGAAATTACAACAAAATCTCATAAGAAAGCTAGTTTTCATGAGGTATCTAGCACCTGAAGGTTTGAAAAGTTGAGAAAAGGTTCAGATAAAACTCCATTTTTTTTCAGCTTTGCCCTTCACTAGAATTCCCTCAGCTCATCAAAGCCAGCTCAGACTAATACTCGAGTTTAACAAGCTGCAAGTGTAGCAGGCTCTTTGACTTTGCTAAAACTTGAAATATCACTGGTGTGGATCAGCACTCTTTGTAATCAACCAATTTTTTGCATTGGTTCTTTGTTACTCTAAATCAGTTCTGCTGACCAGAATCTCCAAATACTGTCCAGCAGGTTATGCACTTTACAACTCCAGGAGATGCCATTCACACAGACTATAATGTAAATATTGACCCCTGGAGTTGTGCAATAGGCCTGGCACTGCTGCTGATATTTACAGAGTCTACATTTGGGACTGAAGATATTGTTGCAAATTTAAATTTGACCTCTAATTTCTTATTAATATATTTAAGAATATCTGTATTTAGAGTAAGAACTTTACATTATTAGTTTCAAAGAGATAAGGTGAAACAAGGCTGGTTAGACAGCATGTTACTTTAATTCCTTCCTTAGGCATTAATTGCAGGATTTTTTTTAAATTATTGACTTGGCTGTTGAAACATGAGCATAGTAGTGAAGATGCTGACATCCAGTTTATTTGGCATATGGACTATCTTGGTAGAATATTCTCAGTATTCTTGGTGTGGCTTCCAGTTTGTTCGCAGAAATAGTTTGGTTAACCTATGATTTGAATTGGATAGGTTTGGAGACAATGGTTGTTTAAAGCATGTCTTCCTGTAGACAAATCTCTTTAAAAGAAAAAAAAACCCTTCCACAGATCCATCTGGTTGCATTACAGAAGTGCTTGAGGAATGGCATACTTGTCAATACTGACATATAGGCATGAAGGAGGAGATAGTGTCAGACAGAAATCAACACACTGAGAAGTTAGAACAGAGAAACAGACTGAGGCTCCAGAAAAAATGTAACAATTACAACATTACTAATGTAGTTCATTCATTCATTATGTTTCACTGAGCACATGATATACATTAGATACTATGGAAGAGATTGATGAATGATGAATAAATGAGTTTCAATCTTAGATCTAGTGAATATCACATAGTCATTAAGCACACCAACTCTAGAGTCAGGTCACCTAATTTTGAATCCACTACTTAGATGTATAATCTTGGCAATTTAAACTCTCTGAGCTTCAGTTTTCTTGACTACGAAATAAATGGAAATCATAAAAGTAATTGCCTTACAAAGTTGTCATTAAAGTTAGGTGAAGTAATCCATGTAATGTGCTAAGCCTGGTACATAGCTCTCAATAACTATTATTACTATTCTAGTATTATAGTATTAACAATAATTAAGAAGCAGTATAGCAAAGCAGTTAAGTGCATGAGATCTGAAGCCAGAAAGATTTTGAATCTTAGCTCTACCAATTAATGCCATGTGACCCTGGAAAAGTAAAATATCTCTGGCTGCTACAGTTTCCAACTCAAGTCCTTATGATCATTAAATTGGATGATACATTCAAAGTACTTCACAAAGTGCCTTACCCATAGTATGCACTCACCAAATGTTAGCTGTCATTATTATTAGAGATTGTATAAATGTTTCCTTTTATAATGGTTGAACTGTGTCCCCCAAAGATATATGTCCAAGTTCTAATCAATCACTCCCCTGTAGCTGCTAATGTGACCCTATTTGGAAATAGGGTCTCTGCGGATGCAATTAAGAATCTCAAGGTGAGAATCCTAGATTGAGGGTAGGCCCTAAATCCAATGACTGATGTCCTTGTAAGAGAAATGAGAGAAAAGTTTGTTAATCAAAGACACAGGGAAGGCAGCCACATGAAAAAGGAGGAAACTAGAGGTTTGCTACCACAAACCAAGCAATTCCAGGAACCAGCAGAAGCCAAAATTGTCAAGGAAGTTTTGTCCCCTAGATTCTTTAGAGGGACTGCACCCCTACTGACACCCTAATTTCTGACTTGTGGTTTCCAGAAATATGAGACTAAATTTCTGGGTTTGTTATTGTTGTCATTGCGGCACGTCCAGAAACTAATAGACCTCCCATTACTTCATTTCCTACTGTTACAAAAAACTAACTAACATTGCCTTCTATTTGGAGAAAGCTACATTTAAATAGTAGAAAGATGACAAACTTTTCAGCACTATTTTGTATTTTTCAAGCCTGAGCTTTTGCAGATATTCCATTTGCTTCCTGTTAAGGACATTTGGAAGGCTCCTCTGCTTTAGACAAATGTACCTAAGAATTTTTATTCATCTATTCACAAATATGTAATATATTTAACACACTTTTATTGAGCAGCTACTATGTGTTAGACATTGTAGAAGAAGCAATGATGTATTTCTTATTATAAAGCAGATCACAGTCCAGCAGTTTGAGTGAGTGAGATTTTAGCAGTCAAAGAGATAAGGATGCTGAGGACTTGGGAACTGTTTGTCTTAGAATCTTTGCAGGGTTCAACGGGATGCTTTGGATATTTTTAGAATATACATATCACTGTGTCCCCTTGACAGACCTATTAGATGTTACCCAGGCATCTGTATGTTTTTACAACATAGCACCAGTTATTGGACTAAGGTTTGGGAATTGCCAGTCTAGTCCAATCCAGTCCCTATGCAGAAATGTATCTATTTCTGTCAAGTGCTTTTTCACCTCTGTTTGAAGATTTCTAGTAACAGAATCTCACCGTTTGTAAATCAACTGGGTCCGTTATTAACACAAAGTTCTGCATTAGAAAATTGCTCCATATATTGACCTGTAATCTAGCTTCTATTCACTTGCCATGATTTTTCATTATGAAAAAACAATGAATAATCAGTCCCTAAACAGCGATATATAACACTTATAACCTGTTCCTTTTCTGAATGAAGCTATACACATTTACCCCCTCCAACTGTTACTTGTTTTGTATTCATTTCAAACTCTTCATATTCTTGGTCATTTTCCATAGTTTAAGGTCTAGTTTGCGTATATCCCGTTTCAAATTTGATCTCCATAATTAATTGTGAGACTCTGCCAAATGAAGAATCTTGTGTGGTTGTACATAGTCTAGACTTATATTAATGAAGCCTGTTTGTAGCAGCTTGCTTTTGTTTTGTTTTGTTTTATGGCAGTCACAGCATCCTGTTGGCTCACATGGAACCTAAAGTCAAATAAAACCTCCAAGTCTTTTTTCACAAATACTGTTTACAAGCCAAAGCTCTGCTCATCTATTCTTTCTCAGCTGATTAATTAACCATTAAGAACAGAACTTCAAATGTATTCCTATTATGTTCAATTTTATTGGTTTTAGGTCATCATTTCAATCTGTGTTAGTGAACTTTTGGGATCATAATTCAGTCCTTTGATGTATTTGTTTGTTAAAAGATTTTTTAAATCTGAAAACTTGATAAGGATTTTCTTATTAAGTTACATAAGGAGATGTATAGCATGAGATTAAGAAAGTGGTCTCTAGAGTTAGATCTAGTTAAATCCAGCATCTGGGTCCCAGTATAGATACTTATTATTTCCATTGCCTTTGAGGATTACTTAAATGTCTAAGTTCGGCTTCTTTAACTGTAAACTGAGGACAGTAACATACTTGCTTCATAGTGTTACTATGTGAATTACATACATGTTATTAAATAAACAAAATGTTTATAAAGAATTTAACATGATAAGCAGAAAAGTCATTTATTCATTGTTTTCGACAAACATTTATTGAATGACTGGTATTTTTTAGTCACTGTTCTCAATATAAGAGATAGTATGTATACATTATTGAATAAGGCAGACAAAGACCATTTCAGAACTTAAATTCTGAGGTAGAAGAGCAAGAATAAAGATATAAGCAGGCCGGGTGTGGTGGCTCATGCCTGTAATCCCAGCCCTTGGTGGGGCCGAGGTGGGTGGATCACCTGAGGTCAGGAGTTCGAGACCAGCCTGGCCAACATGGTGAAACTCGGTCTCTACAGGTGCGTCCCAGCAACTTGGGAGGCTGGGGAAGGAGAATTGCTTGAATCCGGGAGGCAGTGGTTGCAGTGAGCCGAGATTGTGCCGCTGCACTCCAGCCTGGATGACAGAGTGAGACTCTATCTCAAAAAAAAAAAAAAAAAAAAAAAGATATAAGCAAATGAGCAAATGAAATAATTTCAGAAAGTGGCAAATTCTATAAAAAATAGATAAAACGGATAAAGGAGGATCAAGATGAGGAACATATTTAAAGAGGCATTATTTATGCTAAAATATGCATGAGAGGATGGAACCACCCATGTCAACAAGTGAAAGAATAGTGATCGAGGCAGAGAGAGCAGCAAATTAAAGTCTCTGAGAGAGGAACAGGATTGCAGTAGTCAAGGGACATAATGAAGACCAGTGTTGTTGAAATATTATAAACACGGAAAGGAGCAGTACAAGATGTCAGAGAGATAAGCAAGGGCTAGATCGTTCAGAGCCTTTTATTGTGTGGTAAGATTATGAATTGTGTTACAAATGCAATGGGAAGCTACTGGAAGATTTACATTACTGTTAAAGATCACTCTGATTGCTGTGTGGAAAATAGGTCATAGATAGCAAGAGTGGAATCCCCAAGACCAGTTAGGATGAAAGTTCAGCAGACAGTGACTTGAACTAGGATGGTAGCAGTGTAAATTGAGAAAATAGGTAGAATCAGAATTAAGTTTTGGAATGATATTTGACAGAATTTGCTAATAGACTGAATGTGAGAAAGGAAGAAAAGAGAGGAAACAAGGATGACTACTTTGTGTTTAATAAGTGTTAGATAGTAGTATTATCTGCAGACATACCTTGTTTTATTTTGCTTTATTGTGCTTCAAAGACATTGCGTTTTTTTTTTTTTTTTTTTACAAATTAAAGGTTTGTGGCAATCCTGTGTTGAGTAAGTCTAATAGTGTCACTTTTTTTAAACAGCACATTCTCTCTTCATATTTCTGTCATATTTTGGTAATTCTCACAATCTTTTAAAGTTCTTGTTATTACTGTGTTTGTTATGGTGATTTGTGATCAGTGATCTTTGATGTCATTATTGTCATTGTTTTGGAGTAGCATGAAGTATGCCCATATAATATGGCCAGCTTAATAGATAAACGTTGTGTGTGTTATATTTGCTCCACCAACCAGGCATTTCCCTACCTCTCTTTCCTTGGACCTCCCTATTCCCTTAGGCACAACAACACTGAAATGGGGCCAATCAATAACCCTACAATGCCCTCTAAGTGTTCAAGTGAAGGAAAAGTCACACATCTGTCGCTTTAAATCAAAATCTGCAAATGATTTGGCTTAGTGTGGAAGGCAGGTCAAAAGCTGAGATAGGACAAATCTAGGCTTCTTGTGCCAAACAGCAAGCCAAGTTATCAATTCAAGGGAAAAGTTTGTAGAGGAAATTAAGAGTGCTACTCCAGTGAACACACAAATGACATGAAAGCAATACAGCCCTACTGCTGATATAAAGGAAGTTTAACTGGTCTGGATAGAAGATCAAACCAGCCACAATATTACCTTAAGCCAAAGCCTAATGCTTTGAAAGACTCTAATGCTCTTCAATTCTATGAAGACAGAGAGAGGTGAACGAGCTTCAGAAGAAAAGTTTGAAGCTAGCAGAGGTGGTTCATGAGGTTTCAGAAAAGAAGCCATCTCGGTAACATAAAAGCATGAGGTAAAGCAGCAAGGACTGAGGTAGAAGCTACAAGTTATTTAGAAGATCTAGCCAAGATAACTGATGAAGGTGGCTACACTAAATGACTGATTTTTAATGTAGACAAAACAGCCTCTATTGGAAGAAGATTCCATCTAGAAAGAAGTCAATGCCTGGCTTCAAATCACAGGGTATCTTGTTAGAGACTAATGCAGCTGGTAGCTTTAAATTGAAGCCAATGTTCATTTACCATTCTGTAAATCCTAAGGTTATTAAGAATTATATTAAATCTACTCTGCCTGTGCTCAATAAATGGGATAATAAAGCCTGGATGATACTACATGTGTTTACAGCATGGTTTGATGAATATTTTAAGCCCATTGTTGAAACTTACTGCTAAGAAAAATATTACTGCTCATTGACAATGCACCTGGTTGCCCAAGACCCATGATGGAGAGGTACAAGGAGATTAATGTTGTTTTCATGCTTACTAACACAACTTTCATTCTACAGCCCAAGGATCAAGAAATAATATTGACTTTCATGGCTTATTATTTAAGAAATACATTTCATAAGGCTATAGCTACCATAGATAGTGATTCTTCTGCTGGATCTGGGCAAAGTACATTGAAAACCTTCCAGAAAGGATTTACCATTCTAGATGCCATTAAGAACACTCATGATTCAGGGAAGGACGTCAAAATATCAACATTAATAAAAGTTTGGAAAAAATTTTTTTCCAATCCTTATGGATGACTTTGAGAGGAATCTGAATATGTGACTGAATTGCTGCAATCTCATGATGCAACTTGAATGAACGAGAAGTTCCTTCTTATGGATAAACAAAGAAAGTTCTTTTTTGAGATGGAATATTCTACCGGTGAAGTTTGTTAAAACAATAACAAAGGATTTAGAATATGACCTAACTTAGTTGATACAGCAGTGGCATAGTTTGAGAGGACTGATTCCAATTTTGAAAGAAATTCTACAGTGAATATAATGTTATCAAACAGTATCACATGCTACAGAGAAATCTTTCATAAAAGAAACAGTCAATTGATGTGGATAACGTCATTGTTGCCTTACTTTTTTAATATTTAATTTAAGTCCAGTGATGCATGTGCAGGTTTGTCATATAGGTAAACTTGTGTCACGGGGGTTTGTTGTACAGATTATTTCATCACCCAGGTATTAAGCCTAGTTATTAGTTATTCTTCCTGATCTCTCTTCTCCCATCCTCCATACTTCAATAGGCCATGTGTTCTCATCATTTAGCTTCCACATATAAGCGAGAACATGCAGTATTTGGTTCTCTGTGCATGTGTTAGTTTGCTAAGGATAATGGCCAACAGCTCCATCTGTGTCCCTGCAAAGGACATAGTCTCATTTATTTTGATGGCTACATAGTATTTCATAGTGTATATAAACCACATTTTCTTTATTCAGTCTGTCATTGATGGGCTTTTTGGTGGATTCCTTGTCTTTGCTATGGTGAACAGTGTTGCAATGAACATACACGTACATGTGTCTTTATAATAGATTGATTTATATTCCTTTTGGTATATACTCAGTAATTATATTTGCTGGGTTGAATGGTATTTCTGTTTTTAGGTCTTTGAGGAATCGCCACACTGTCTTCCACAATGGTTGAACTAATTTACACTCCCACTAACAGGGTATGTGTTCATTTTTCTCTGAAACCTTGCCAGCATCTGTTATTTTTTTGACTTTTTAATAATAGCCATTCTGACTGATGTGAGATGGTATCTCATTGTGGCTTTGATTTGCATTTCTCTAATGATCAGTGATGTTAAGCATTTTTTCATATGATTTGTTGGCCGAATGTATGTTTTCTTTTGAAAAGTGTCTGTTTGTGTCCTTTGCCTACTTTTTTATGGGCTTTTTTTTCTTGTAAATTTTGTTAAGTTCCTTATAGATGCTGAGTATTAAACCTTTGCTGGATACATAGTGTGCAAAATTTTTCTCCTATTCTGTAGGTTTTCTGTTTACTTTGTTGATAGTTTCCTTTGCTGTGTAGAGCTCTTTAGTTTAATTAGATTCCATTTGTCAATTTTTGCTTTTGTTGCAATTACTTTTGGCATCTTTGTCATGAAATCTTTGTTCCTATATCCGGAATGATATTGCCTAGGTTATCTTCCAGGGTTTTATATTTGTGAGTTTTACACTTAAGTCTTTAATCTATCTTGAGTTAATTTTTGTATATGGTATAAGGAAGGGGTTCTGGTTTCAATCTTCTGCATATAGCGAACTGGTAATCCCAGCATCATCTATTGAATAGAGAATCCTTTCCCCATTGTTAGTTTTTGTCAACTTTGTTGAAGATCTGAGGGATGTAGGTGTGCAGCATTATTTTTGGGTTCTCTATTCTGTTCCATTGATTTATGTGTCTTTGTACCAGCAGCATGCTGTTTTGATTACTGTAGCCATGTAGTACAGTTTGAAGTTGAGTAGCATGATGCCTCCAGGTTTGTTCTTCTAGCTTAAGATAGCCTCGCCTATTTGGGCTCTTTTTGGTTTCGTTTAATTTTAAAATAGTTTGTTCTAATTCTGTGAAGCATCTCAATGGTAGTGTAATAGAAATAGCATTGAATCTATAAATTGCTTTGTACAGTATGGTCATTTTTATAATATTGATTCTTCCTATCCATGAAAATGAAATGTTTTTCCATTTGTGTCAACTCTGATTTTTTTAGCATTCTTTTTAATTCTCCTTGTAGACACTTTTCACCTCAATTAGCTGAATTCCTAGGTACTTTATTCTTTTTGTGGCAACTGTGAATGGGAGTTTGTACCTGATTTGGCTTGTGGCTTGACTGTTTTTGATGTATAGGAATGCTAGTGATTTTTGCACATTGATTTTATATCCTGAGACTTTGCTGAGGTTTTTTATAGGCTTAAGAAGCTTTTGAGCTGAGACGATGAGGTTTTCTAGATACAGGATTATGTCATCTGCAAACAGGGATAGCTTGTCTTCCTCTCTCACTATTTGGATGCCTTTATTTCTTTCTCTTGCATAATTGCACTGGCCAGAACTTGCAACACTATGTTGAATACGATTGGTGAGAGTGGGGATCCTTGTCTTTTCCCAGCTTTCAAGGGAAATGCCTCCAGCTTTTGTCTATTCAGTATTATATTGGCTATGGGTGTGTCATAGATGGTTCTTATTATTTTGAAGTATGTTCCTTCAATACCTAGTTTATTGATAGTTTTTAACATAAATGTGTGTCAAATTCTATTGATAGCCTTTTCTGCATCACTGAGATAATATGTGGTTTTGTCTTTAGTTCTGTTTATGTGATGAATCACACTTACTGATTTGCATATGTGGAACCAACCTCATATTCCAGGAATAAAGCCTATATGATCATGGTATGTAGTCTTTTTGATATGTTGCTCAATTTGGTTTACCAGTATTTTGCTGACAATTTTTGCATCAGTATTCATTAAAGATATTGGCCTGAAGTTTTCTTTTTTGTTTTATCTTTGCCAGGTTTTGGTATCAGGATGATGGTGGCCTCATAGAATGAGTTAGGGAGGACTCCCTCCACTTTAATTTTTTGAAATAGTTTCTGTAGGAAGGGTACCAGGTCTTCTTCATACACCTGGTACAATTCAGCCGTGCATTGTTCTGTTCCTGGTGGATCCACAATTCTGGGGTCTAGAGGATGGTGGCGCTCTTCTCACAGCTCCACTAGGCAGTGCCCCAGTAGGGACTCTGTGTGGGGGCTCCAACCCCACATTTCCCTTCTGCACTGCCTTAGCGGAGGTTCTCCGTGAGGGCCCTACCCCTGCAGCAAACTTTTACCTGGGCATCCAGGAGTTTCCATACATCTTCTAAAATCTAAGTGGAGGTTCCCAAACCTCAATTCAGGATGTGAGACTTGTCTTGTGTCAGATGAGACTTTGGACTGTGGAATTTTTCTCCTGATAGTGAATAAGTCCCAAGAGATCTCATGGGTTTATCAGGGGTTTCCGCTTTTGCTTCTTCCTAATTTTCTCTGGCTGCTGCCATGTAAGAAGCGCCTTTTGCCTCCTGCCTTGATTCTGAAGCCTCCCCAGCCTTGTAGAACTGTAAGTCCAATTAAACCTCTTTTTTTTCCCAGTCTTGGGTCTGTCTTTGTCAGCAGTGTGAAAAGGAACTTATACACTGGTTATTTTGCAGAACTATTTATGTGGTTGCTTTAAAGTGTCACTGGTCTGTGTACTTCAGTGTGTCTTTATAGTAGTTGCTGGCAATGGTCATTTTCCCCCCCCCCATATTTAGTGCTTCTTTCAGGAGCTCTTGGGAGGCAGGTCTGGTGGTAACAGTTTCCTTCAGCATTTGCTTGTCTGAAAAGGATCTTATTTCTCCTTCACTTATGAAGTTTATTTTGGCTGAATATAAACTTTTGGGTCGGAATTTCTTTTTTTTTTTTAAGAATGTTAGATATTGGTTCCCACTCTCTTCTGGTTTGTATGGTCTCAGCTGATAGGTTCACTATCAGTCTGATGAGCTTCTCTTTGTAGATGACTTGACCTTTCTCTCTAGCTACCTTTATCATTTCTACCTTGAAGAATCTGATGATTATATGACTTTGGGATGATCTTTCTGTGAAGTATCCTACTTAGGTTCTCTTCGTTTCTTGAATTTGAATGTTAGCCTCTCTAGCTAGGTTGGGGAAGTTCTCATGGATGATATCCGGAAATATGTTTTCAAAGTTTATTCTATTCTCCTCATCTGTTTCTGGGACACTAATGAGTTTTAGATTCAGTCTCTCTTTACATAATCCCATATTTCTTGGAGATTTTGTTCATCCCTTTTTATTCTTTTATTTTCTCTTGTTTTCTCTCTGTCTTATTTCACAAAGCCAGTCTTCGAGCTCTGAGATTCTTTCTTCTGCTTGGTCTATTCTGCTATTAATATTTGTGATTGCATTATAAAATTGGTGTAGTGGGTCAATTATGTTCTTTTCTGTACTCTCTATTTTGTCTATCAGCTCCTTCATTGTGTCATCATGATTTTTAGCTTCCTTGCCTTGGGTTTCAGCATACTCCCATAGCTCATCATCTTCATTTCTATCCATATTCTGAATTCTGTTTCTGTCATTTCAGCATCTCATCCCAGTTCAGAGCCCTTGCTGGAAAGATGATACTGTCATTTGGAGGAAGGAAGGCACTCTCACTTTTTGAGTTTTCAGCATTCTTGCACTGATAATTTTTCATGTTTGTGGGTTTATCTACCTACAATTTTGAGGCTCCTGACCTTTGGATGGGTTTTCTGGTTTTCTTTTATCCTATTTGATGACCTTGGGGATGTGATTGTGGTATAAGATCAATTCAGCCGACTGGCTTTGTTTTTGGGAGATTTTAGCAGGCCAACACTCAGCTCCCAACTCCTGGACTGCGTCCTCTAACTCTTGGGGACTTGTATTGGGCTCCAACATTTTTCTCTGGCTCCTCAAGGTTTAGAATCCACTACACGGTGGGCACCGAAGTGCAGCAGCTGTGGCAGAGTGCTAGCAGGTGCTGGGGTTCCTGCCACCTTGTGGGCACACACCATAGTGGTGGAGGCATTGCCTTATTTTTACAAATCGCGACAGCCTCCTCAACCTTCAGCAACCGCCACACTGCTCAGTCAGCAGCCATTAACATGAAGGCAGAAACTTTCACCAGCAAAAAGATTAGGACTCATTGAAAACTCGGATAATTATTAGCAATTTTTAGCAATAAAGTAAATAAAGTTATTTTTAAATTAAGGTATGCAGTTTTAAACATAATGCTATTATACATTTAATGGACTACAGTATGGTATAAACATAACTTTTATATACACTGGGAAAAATGTGTCTGATTTACTTTCTTGAAATATTCACTTAATTGTGGTGGTCTAGAACTGAATCTGCAATATTTTCAAGATATGCCTGCATATATTTATCTAAATAATAGAAATATTTGGGATATGATGCTGAAGACTTTTATATATGTTGATAAACATTTTAATCAAGACCAATTAGGATGAAGCATTTTCTTCTTCTTTGAGGGTTTTTAATTATTACAAACTAGTCCAGTTTCCTAATAGAACTGTCGTATCATAGGCCACTGTGGATTTTGTTCTAGGACAGTGTTTCCAAATACAGGTGTGTGAATTAGTGCTGGCTCAAAGTAAGATTATCACCAGTCTATGGTTATAACTTTAAAAAGTTAATAAGGAACTTATACAGAGAGAGAGAAAGATAGGCAACTCTTATGTCTTGAATATAGGGTGCCAGGTTCTGTTCTAAGAACTTTATATATTAATTTATTTACTCTTCATAACACATGGCACTGTCTCTTTTCTCCTTATAGAGATAAACCTGAAGAGATCAAGTTAGATAACTTGCCAAATATACATAAAATGTATACATGTGGCTGTAAGTTTGCTACATGTCCTTTCTTGTAACAGTTCATTTATTCTGTCTAACTTTTCCCTACTTCTTAGATTTTTAAATGTGTTTTAAGTTTTGAAGTGATTGTAATAATAGATGATGAATATAAATAACATTCTAAGATTGTGTGAAATCAAAAACTCTGGGTATAACTGCTTTAGAAATGTATCCCTGTCTATAGCTTCCTGAGATCTGGGGCTTCAGGCCTTAAGTGCTACTTCGCATTGAGAAGCTTTTTAAACACAAAGCTGCTCTGTGAGCCTTCTGGTGGTTCACTCATGAAATGAGAGGCAAGTCAGTGTGCCTTTTTGGATGACACACTGGATTTCCATCTAAGCTTCCAATTCAATTTGCACTTTAATTACAATTGAACTGCCACTTTAATTTGAATTTAGTTTTATCATTTGTAACTTCACTTAGTGGCAGCAGAGGTTATTCCAGAGACATGGGGAAGGGAATGACAATGGCCAGGGCCTTTCCCACACCCACAGCATAGTGTTAGCAGCAGGAACTGAGCAAAGCATACCTATGCTAATCTTCTGGCTGGGGGCCAGGCTCAGATTGAAACATTGAACTACTTGCAACCTTGCAAACATTAGTGGGGCTGCAGAGACATCTTGCCTTTTGCTAACCATGAAGTCTTCCTTCTCTTTGGATATGGTTTACTGAACTTTGTCACATTTTAAGTCAACCCCTCACCTCAGTGGGTGGTGGGCTGGGTATATAGCTGGTGTCTCACTCTGATCTGACTTTTTATCCTGGTCATATATTGCTGTCTTCCCACCCCCCACCTTTCCTAATGGAGTAGCTGCTGCTATATGTACCACAGGATAATAGCTATTATTTATATAGCAATTTTCATCTTCAGTGTGCATTACAAATACTAACACATTAATCCTCAGGAGAGAAGTATTATATAATGCCTCAAGCAAACATCCATCCCTTTTATTTCCAAATGAATTGAGTAGGTTCATGAAATATAACCAATGGATCATCAGTATTAGTTGGAATGTTGTTACACAAAATGATCCACTAGCACCACAGTTAATGAGTGATGGTCACAGGTTCAGCTTGGAGTGTATTACCGGACTCCTTGCAGGGGAGGCACTTGCAAACCAATCTCCTGCTCTCTGATCTCAGAGGACTACCCTTAATAATGACTGACATTTCTTCACAGCTTCTAAATGGGTCCAGCTGGCACTATGCAGGGTTTTCAGGTATAGTGGATTGTTTTACTTTACTCCATCTGTCAATGCTTCCTGAGAGGGCATATTTTACTATGAAAATATGTTTACAAAACCAGCAGCAAAGTATTATCATTATCCTTTTATCATGTCCAGGTCTTACTCCCTCCTGTCTTGCTCTCCACTGTTCACTTGCATTACACTCTCTCCACCCAAACACACACACTAAGAGCTTCAGGATTTGAAAGAAATAAAGTGCCAAGTACAATAGCTTTTCATCCTATCCTGAACATCTCCATGGGTATTTTTTAAGCGGCCCGTTGTTATACAGATAATTCCCTAATTGCATTGTCTCTTTTACTTTATTGCTGTGAGGTGAGAAGGAGCTGAACCAGAGTTTAAGGGAAGGTGGAAATGGTTGAAAGTGAGAGCAAATCTGCAACACACAATTACATAAAATCTGAATTTACTTAACTCTTTTGTTGATGCTGATGGTTAGCCATAACATGACTTAGATAATTATACTTGAAATACCTCACCTGACTCACCTTTCTGATTAGCAAATATTTCACCTCTTGGCAATATGTTATACCATACAGGAGAAGAATTTGAAAAGAGCTTCCATTTTGAGCTTAAAACCTCTTTTTCTGTTTAAGAAAATTCCAAACCTTAAGCATTTAACTTCACAATATGTAGTAGACACTCTAGATGCCAAATTGTTTATTTAATTTTTAATTACGCTATGATACTACCTAAAATGGCATTATTATTTCATTATTATTTTTATATAAATCCTGTGTTCTTGAAAGCAATAAGAATGAACTTGCAGTAATCACAAGATATGATACCAAATATTAATATCATAATTTGTAATGTAAAAATAAACAAAATAGATGTGCAAGTTTTGGAAATAGAGGCAATATGAAATAATATTGGAAAACACAAAGTTTTAAAGAATTTCATTTAATGTCCTAAAAATGTCCTTTCTATTTAACCAACAGAGAATGACTTTTAAAGGAGCTAAAAAAAAAAAAAAGTAGACAACTGTCCTCAACCCCTTCAGAAAATCAGCCCCACTATTTTTGTGGGTCAATAGTTTCAAGATTTACTCTCTAGATAACTTTTCATTGAGTAAAACGTCTAAAACTAGCAGTTTTAGATTTGGTGGTACCAACGTGACTCCCCTGTTTTTGTTGGTGGACTTTGCTTTCAGGCTCCATTTTTATTTTATTTTATTTATTATTTTTATTCAATAGCTGTAGAGGTACAAGTGGTTTTTGGTTATAGGGATGAATTATATAGTGATGAAGTCTGAAATTTTAGTGCAACTGCCACCCTAGTAGTGTACATTGTACCCAATAGGCAGTTTTTCATCCCTTTTTTCTCTCTTACCCTCCTTGCTTTTGAGTCTCCAGTGCCCATTATCCTGCTTTGCATAACCCTGTATATCCATAGGTTAGTTCCCACTTATAAGTGAGAACATGCAGTATTTGATTTTCAGTTCTTGAGTTACCTCACTTAGAATAATGACCTCCAGTTTCATCCAAGTTGCTGCAAAAGACATTATTTTGTTCTTTTTATGGCTGAGTAGTATTACTCGCTATACCACATTTTCTTTATCCATTCATTCGTTGATGGGCACTTAGGTTGATTCCCTATCTTTCCAATTGTGAATTGTGCTGTGATAAACATATGCATACAGGTATCCTTTTGATATAGTGACTTTTCCCCCACCTTTGGGTAGATACCCAGTAGTGGGATTGCTGAATCAAATGGTAGATATAGTTTTAGTTCTTTAAGAAATTTCCATAATGTTTTCCATAGAGAGGGTAATAATTTACATTCTCACTAGAAGTATATAATGTTCCTTTTAATGACATCCTTGCCAATATCTATTGTTTTTTGAATTTCATAATGGCCATTCTGGCAGGGGTAAGGTGGTATCTCATGTGGTTTTAATGTGCATTTCCCTTATGATAAGTGACAATGAGCATTTTTTCATGTTTCTTGTCCATTTGCATATCTTCTTATGAGAAATGACTATTCATGTCCTTTGCCCACGTGTTAATGAGATAATTTGATATTTTTTCGTGCTGATTTGTTTGAGTTCCCTGTAGAATCTAGAAATATGTCTTTTGTCCAATACCTAATTTGCAAATTTATTTTCCCATATAGTAGGTTATCTATTTACTCATGATTATTTCTCTTGATGTGCAGAAGGCTTTAAGTTCAATTAGGTCTCATTTACTATTGTTTTTGTTACATTTGCTTTTGGAGACTTAATCATAAATTCTTTGTCTTCACCAATGTCCAGAATAGTTTTTTTCCTAGGTTTTCTTCTAGAATTTTTATGATTTCAGGTCTAAGATTTAAGTCTTTAATCCATCTTGAGTTAGTTTTTGTATATGGTGAGAGACAGGAATCCAGTTTCATTCTTCTGCATTTGGCAAGCCAGTTATCACAGAACCACTTACTGAAGTGAACCTTTCCCCAATTTATGTTTTTGCATGTTTTATCAAAGATCGGTTGGTTGTAAGTATTGGTTTTTATTTCTGAGTTCTAATAGAATAGCTGTTCTGTTGGTCTATGTATCTACTTTTATGTGAGTACCACCCTGTTTAGGTTACTACAATCTTGGAGTATAATTTGAAGTCAGGTAATGTGATACCTCCAGATTTATTCTTTTTGCTTGGGATTGCTTTGGCTCTTCAGGCTCTTTTATTGTTCCATATGAATTTTTGGATTTTTTTTTCTAATTCTGTGAAAAATTATGTTGTTATTTTGGCAAGAATTGCATTGAATCTTTAGATTGCTTTGGGCAGTACGGTCATGTTAATGATATTAATTCTTCTAATCCATGACCATAGGATATGTTTCCATTTGTTTGTGTCATCTATGATTTCTTTCAGCAGTGTTTTGTAGTTCTCCTTGTAGAGTACTTTTACCTCCTTGGTTAAATATATTCCTAGGTATTTTATTTGTTTATTGTAGCAAATATAAAAGGGATTGAGTTCCTCATTTAATTCCCAGCTTGATTGTTGGTGCATAGAAATGCTACTTATTTGTGTACATTGATTTTGTAACCTGAGTCTTTACTGAATTCATTTATCTGATCTAGGAGTCTTTTGGAGGAGTCTTTCGGGTTTTCTAGGTATAAGATTATATCACTGGCAAACAGAGATAGTGTGACATCCTCTTTTCCAATTTGGATGCCCCTTATTTCTTTTTCTTTCCTGATTGCTCTGGTTAGGTCTTCCAGTACTATGTTGAAGTGAAATGGTGAAGGTGTGGATCCTTGTCTTGTTCCAGTTCTTCAGGGGAATGCTTTTAACTTTTCCTGCTTCAGTACAATGTCAACTGAAGATTTGTCATATAAGGCTTTTATTATTTTGAGGTATGTTTCTTCAATGCCCAGTTTGTTGACGGTTTTTATCATAAAGCGATGCTGGATTTTATCTAATTATTTGTCTGCATCTATTGAGATAATAATATGATTTTTGTTTCTAATTCTGTTTCTGTGATGAATCACATTTATTAACTCACATATGTTGAACCATCCCTGCATCCCTGGAATGAAACCCACTTGATCATAGTGAATTATTATTATTATTTTTGATGTGCTGTTGGATGCGGTTTGCTGGTATTTTGTTGAGGATTTTTGCACCTGTAGTCATCAGGGATATTGGTCTGTAGTTTTCTTTTTTGTTATGTCCTTTCTTGCCTTTGGTATTACGGTGATACTGGCTTTGTAGAATGAGTTAAGGAGGATTCCTGCCTTCTCAATCTTTTGGAATAGTTTCAGTAGACTTGGTACCAGTTCTTCATTGAAATTATGGTAGAATTCAGCTTTTGCTGTATCACAGAGGTTTTGATAACTTGTCACTGTTATTATTCATTTTGAAAAATTTTTAAATTTCTATCTTGATTTCATTTTTAACCCAAAAGTCAGTCATATTCAGATTGTTTAATTTTCATGTAATTGTATAGGCTTGAGGGTTTATTTTGGAATGGATTTCTAGTTTTATTCTACTGTGTTCTGAGAAGATACTTGATATGATTTTGATTTTTTAAATTTATTGAGACTTGCTTTGTGACATATTATATGGTCTATCTTGTAGAATGTTTCATGTGATGAAAAAATGTATATTCTGCAGTTTTTGGTTGGAATGTACTGTAAATATCTGTTAGGTACACTTGTTCTAGAGTAAAGTTTAAGTCTTGGGTTTCTTTGTTAGCTTTCTGCCTCAGTAATCTGTCTAGTGCTGTCTAGTGTTGATGTCCCCCACTATTATCGTGTTGCTGTCTTTCTCTTTTCCTAGGTCTAGTAGTTGTTGCTTTATGAATCTGAGAGCTCTGGAGTTAGGTTAATATATATTTAGGGTTGTTACATCTTCTTGTTGAATTGATTCAGACTCCATTTTTAATTAAATCACATTATCTGGTATGCGAGTCCTTCAGTGAGAAAATGATGCTGATATAGTGAAAATAAAACAGTTGGATAAGGTGCAGAATAAAATGTTGTAAACAGAAAGAAATGTTGGATCTCTGATGAAGGAAAGTTTGTCTGAAATTCTCTTTCATTTCTTTTCATCACAAATAAAAAACAACTGACACTGTCATGCAGTGTTTCCAAATATTATTTATAAGCCAAATATTTGATCAGTTTTTTAATATCCACCAAGAGATATCCTAGAGAAAGCAAGCCTGGGAACAACAATTGACTTGTTCTAGTGCATAGCAAAACAGAATTTTTATGGCCCAATTCGAAGAGATTGAGCTCCACAGGTTTCAAAAGGACTTCAAGAGAGTAGGCACTACTGTGCGAGAGCTCATTACAAAAGTTTACATTTGGACTGTATGAAGAATTCTAGGAAAGACAAAAGACATGTTTTATTTTGCCTATGAAATAATTTTGCTTCAAATTGTTTGTTTTGCATCTGTAAGAAAACAGCTAGCGCAACCATGCCTCTGTGCAAATATTATTGTATTATGATACTAAATCTGCTTATGTGTGAATCTGAGTAATACTGTAGTTTGAGGGAAGAGGGAATTTGGAGATGGGGATTTGCAAGCAAATTTAAATACCTGTGTGAGGTAAGATGTCAGTTAATATTTTAATTTTAACCTAAGTAATCACTAAATCTTTAGTGATGTGGTGTCCACTCATTTAGTGTTTCTAATGGCAACAGGTAATATATTCTCCTGACACAAATACATTTTTTGAGGCAATTTAATGTCATTTGCCTCTGAAAGCTGTCTCTATAGTGAAAAAACCTTGTGTACTACAGCAGACGCTACTTGACCATTTTTCGTGTTTACTTAGCTGTGTATTTTTGAATAAATTAAATGTGCATAGCTTTCAATAAATTTTATGTAATATAGATTTTTGACCAATTTAAGTAATAAACATGTATTTATCGGAATATGTTTGGTAAGCCAAGAACTGTGTTAGGTCATAACAAGATGCAAAAAAAGTAAACTTCTGATAAAAGAGATGGTATACTCATAAAACAATCAGAGCCAAATAAAATGTTACAGTATGCAGTGCAAAACTACTAATTTTAAAAAAGGAAATGGGTTCAGAGAAGGGTTAGGTAAACATCAGACTAGATAGCTGGGGAACTTTCATGGAAGCACTGGGGCATGAAGTTTGAAGTCAACTTTGAGAGTTGGTTTGTCATTTCACTATATATATATATGTATTTCAAAACATTGTGTTGTAGACCTTAAATATATTTTTTTAATTCATTTTCTTCCCCTTTTTATTTTACGTTCAGGAGGTACATGTGCAGTTTTGTTTCATGAGTAAATTGTGTGTCACTGGGTTTTGGTGTACAAATGCTTTTATAACCCAGGTAATCAGCATAATACCCAATAGGTAGTTTTTCTAACTGTCAGGCCTCTGAGCCCAAGCTAAGCCATCATATCCCCTGTGACCTGCACATACACATCCAGATGGCCGGTTCCTGCCTTAACTGATGACATTCCACCACAAAAGAAAGGAAAATGGCCTGTTCCTGCCTTAACTGATGACATTATCTTGTGAAATTCCTTCTCCTGGCTCATCCTGGCTCAAAAGCTCCCCTACTGTGCACCTTGTGACCCCCACTCCTGCCTGCCAGAGAACAACCCCCCTTTTTCTTTTACCTACCCAAATCCTATAAAACGGCCCCACCCCTATCTCCCTTTGCTGACTCTCTTTTCGGACTCAGTCTGCCTGAACCCAGGTGATGAAAAGCTTTATTGCTCACACAAAGCCTGTTTGGTGGTCTCTTCACACGGATGCGCATGAAATTTGGTGCTGTGACTCGGATTGGGGGACCTCCCTTGGGAGATCAATCCCCTGTCCTCCTGCTCTTTGCTCCATGAAAAAGATCCACCTGCGACCTCGGGTCCTCAGACCCACCAGCCCAAGGAACATCTCACCAATTTTAAATCAGGTAAGCGGCCTCTTCTTACTCTCTTCTCCAACCTCTCTCACTATCCCTCAACCACTTTCTCCTTTCAATCTTGGTGCCACCCTTCAATCTCTCCCTTCTCTTAATTTCATTTCCTTTCATTTTCTGGTAGAGACAAAGGAGACACATTTTATCCATGATCCCAAAACTCCGGTGCCGGTCACAGACTCGGGAAGGCAGCATTCCCTTGGTGTTTAATCACTGCAGGGATGCTCTCTGATTATTCACCCACGTTTCAGAGGTGTCTGACCATGCAGGGACGCCTGCCTTGGTCCTTCAACCTTAGCTGCAAGCCCTGCTTTCCTGGGGGAGAGGCAAGAAACCCCACCCCTTCTCTCCTTGTCTCTACCCCTTCTCTGCTTTTCTGGGGGACAAGAACCCCTCGATCCCTTATTTCCATGCCCTGACCCCTTATCTTTGTGGCCTGATCCCTTATTTCCATGCCCCAACCTCTTATCTCTGTGCCCCAATCCCTTATTTCTGCACCCCGACCTCTTATCTCTGTACCCCGATCCCTTATTTGCATGCCCCGACCTCTTATCTCTGCAACCCGATCCCTTATTTCTGCGCTCCGACCTCTTATCTCTGTGCCCCAACCCCTTATTTCTGTGCCCCGAACCCTTTCCCACTTTTCTGGAGGGTAAGAACCCCTGAACCCCTTCCCTCCGTCTCTCTACTCTCTTTTCTCTGGGCTTTCCTCCTTCACTATGGGCAAGCTTCCACCCTCCATTCCTCCCTCGTCTCCCTTAGCCTGTGTTCTCAAGAACTTAAAACCTCTTCAACTCACACCTGACCTAAAACCTAAATGCCTTATTTTCTTCTACAATGCCACTTGACCCCAATACAAACTCAACAGTAGTTCCAGATAGCCAGAAAATGGCACTTTCAATTTTTCCATCGTACAAGATCTAGATAATTCTTATCATAAAATGGGCAAACGGTCTGAGGTGCCTGACATCCAGGCATTCTTTTACACATTGTTCCCTCCCTAGTCTCTGTTCCCAATGGGACTTATCCCAAATCCTCCTTCTTTCCCTCCCGCCTGTCCCCTCAGTCCCAACCCCAAGTGTCGCTGAGTCTTTCTAATCTTCCTTTTCTACAGACCCATCTGACCTCTCCCCTCCTCGTCAGGCCGAGCCAGGTCCCAATTCTTCCTCAGCCTCTGCTCCCCCACCCTGTAATCCTTTTATCACCTCCCCTCCTCACACCTGGTCCAGCTTACAGTTTCATTCCTCGACTAGCCTTCCCCAACCTGCCCAGCAATTTCCTCTTAAAAAGGTGGCTGGAGCTAAAGGCATAGTCAAGGTTAATGCTCCTTTTTCTTTATCTGACCTCTCCCAAAATTAGTTAGCGTTTAGGCTCTTTTTTCATCAAATATGAAAAACCCAGCCCAGTTCATGGCTCATTTGGCAGCAACCCTGAGACGCTTTACAGCCCTAGACCCCAAAAGGTCAAAAGGCCGTCTTATTCTCAATATACATTTTGTTACCCAATCTGCTCCTGACTTTAAATAAAGCTCCAAAAATTAAATTCCAGTCCTCAAACCCCACAACAGGACTTAATTAACCTCGCCTTCAAGGTGTACAGTAATAGAAAAAGGTTGCAATTCCTTGCCTCCACTGTGAGACAAACCCCAGCCACATCTCCAGCACACAAAACTTCCAAACGCCTGAACCGCAGCAGCCAGGCCTTCCTCCAGAACCTCCTCCCCCAGGAGCTTGTTATAAGTGCTGGAAATCTGGCCACCAGGCCAAGGAATGCCTGCAGCCCAGGATTCCTCCTAAGCCACGTCCCATCTGTGTGGGACCCCAATGAAAATCAGACTGTTCAACTCACCTGGCAGCCACTCCCAGAGCCCCTGGAACTCTGGCCCAAGGCTCTCTGATTGACTCCTTCCCAGATCTTCTCGGCTTCACGGCTGAAGACTGACACTGCCGGATCTCCTCGGAAGCCCCCTAAACCATCACAGACACTGAGCTTCGGGTAACTCTCACAGTGGAAGGTAAGTCTGTCCCCTTCTTAATCAATACGGAAGCTACAGACTCCACATTACCTTCTTTTCAAGGGCCTGTTTCCCTTGCCTCCATAACTGTTGTAGGTATTGACGGCCAGGCTTCTAAACCTCTTAAAACTCCCCAATTCTAGTGCCAACTTAGACAATACTCTTTTAAGCACTCCTTTTTAGTTATCCCCACCTGCCCAGTTCCCTTATTAGGCCGAGATACTTTAACTAAATTATCTGCTTCCCTGACTATTCCTAGGCTACAGCCACACCTCATTGCCACCTTTTCCCCCAGTTCGAAGCCTCCTTCACATCCTCCCCTTTATCTCCCCACCTTAACCCACAAGTATAAGACACCTCTACTCCCTCCTTAGCAATCAATCATGCACCCCTTACCATCCTATTAAAACCTAATCACCCTTACCTCACTCAATGCCAATATCCCATCCCACAGCATGCTTTAAAAGGATTAAAGCCTGTTATCACTTGCCTGCTACAGCATGGGCTTCTAAAACCTATAAACTCTCCTTACAATTCCCCCATTTTACCTGTCCAAAAACCAGACAAGTCTTACAGATTAGTTCAGGATCTGCGCCTTATCAACCAAACTGTTTTGCCTATCCACCCTGTGGTGCCCAACCCGTACACTCTTTTGTCCTCAGTACCTTCCTCCACAACTCACTATTCTGTTCTTAATCTTAAAGATGTTTTTTTCACTATTCCCCTGCACCCCTCGTCCCAACCTCTCTTTGCTTTCACTTGGACTGACCCTGACACCCATCAGGCTCAGCAAATTACCTGGGCCGTACTGCCGCAAGGCCTCACAGACAGCCCCCATTACTTCAGTCAAGCCCAAATTTCTTCCTCATCTGTTACCTATCTTGGCATAATTCTCATAAAAACACACGTGCTCTCCCTGCCCATCGTGTCCAACTGATCTTTCAAACCCCAGCACCTTCTACAAAACAACAACTCCTTTCCTTCCTCGGCATGGTTAGATACTTTCGACTTTAGATACCTGGTTTTGCCATCCTAACAAAACCATTATATAAACTCACAAAAGGAAACCCAGCTGACCCCATAGATCCTAAATCCTTTCCCCACTCCTCTTTCTGTTCCTTGAAGACAGCTTTAGAGACTGCCCCTATCCTAGCTCTTCCTAACTCATCCCAAAGTGCAGGGCTGTGCAGTCAGAATTCTTACACAAGGACCGGGATCGCGTCCTGTAGCCTTTTTGTCCAAACAACTTGACCTTACTGTTTTAGGCTGGCCATCATGCCTCCGTGCAGTGGCTGCTGCTGCCCTAATATTTTAGAGGCCCTTAAAATCACAAACTATGCTCAACTCACTCTCTACAGTTCTCATAACTTCCAAAATCTATTTTCTTCCTCACGCCTGACACTTATACTTTCTGCTCCCCGGCTCCTTCAGCTGTACTCACTCTTTGTTGAGTCTCCCACAATTACCATTGTTCCTGGCCCGGACTTCAATCCAGCCTCCCACATTATTCTGGATACCACACCTGACCCTCATGACTGTATCTCTCTGATCCACCTGACATTCACCCCATTTCCCCATATTTCCTTCTTTCCTGTTCCTCACCCTGATCACATTTAGTTTATTAATGGCAGTTCTGCCAGGCCTAATTACCACTCACCAGCAAAGGCAGGCTATGCTATAGTATCTTCCACATCTGTCATTGAGGCTACTGCTCTGCCCCCCTCCACTGCCTCTCAGCAAGCTGAACTAGTTGCCTTAACTCAAGCCCTCACTCTTGCAAAAGGACTACTCATCAATATTTATAGTGACTCTAAATATGCCTTTCATATTCTGCACCACCATGCTGTTATATAGGCTGAAAGAGGTTTCCTCACTACGCAAGTGTCCTCCATCATTAACCCCTCTTTAATAAAAACTCTGCTCAAGGCCGCTTTACTTCCAAAGGAAGCTGGAGTCATTCACTGCAGAGGCCATCAAAAGGCATCAGATCTCATTGCTCTAGACAACGCTTATGCTGATAAGGTGGCTAGACAAGCAGCTAGCTTTCCAACTTCTGTCCCTCATGCCAGTTTTTCTCCTTCACATCAGTCACTCCTACCTACTCCCCCGCTGAAAATTCCACATGTCAATCTCTTCCCACACAAGGCAAATGGTTCTTAGACCAAGGAAAATATCTCCTTCCAGCCTCACAGGCCCATTCTATTCTGTCGTCATTTCATAACCTCTTCCATATAGGTTATGAGCCACTAGCCCGTCTCTTAGAACCTCTCAATTCCTTTCCATTCTGGAAATCTGTCCTCAAGGAAATCACTCCTCAGTGTTCCATTTGCTATTCTACTATCCCTCAGGGATTGTTCAGGCCTCCTCCCTTTCCTAAACATCAAGCTCGAGGATTAGCCCCTGCCCAGGACTGGCAAATTGACTTTACTCACATGCCCTGAGTCAGAAAACTAAAATACCTCTTAGTCTAGGTAGACACTTTCCCTGGATGGGTAGAGGCCTTTCCTACAGGATCTAAGAAGGCCACCGCAGTCATTTCTTCCCTTCTGTCAGACACAATTCCTCAGTTTGGCCTTCCCACCTCTATACACTCCGATAGCAGACCGGCCTTTGTTAGTCAAATCAGCCAAGCATTTTTTCAGGCTCTTGGTATTCAGTGAAACCTTTATATCCCTTACGGTCCTCAGTCTTCAGGGAAGATAGAACAGACTAATGGTCTTTTAAAAACACACCTCACCAAGCTCAGCTACCAACTTAAAAAGGACTGGACAATACTTTTACCACTTTCCCTTGTCAGAATTCAGGCCTGTCCTCGGAATGCTACAGGGTACAGCCCATTTGAGCTCCTATATGGGCGCTCCATTTTATTAGGCCCCAGTCTCATTCCAGACACCAGACCAACTTGGACTGTGCCCCAAAAAACTTGTCATCCCTACTATCTTCTGTCTGGTCATACTCCTATTCACCATTCTCAACTATTCATACATGCCCTGCTCTTGTTTACACTGCCGGTTTACACTGTTTCTCCAAGCCATCACAGCTGATATCTCCTGGTGCTATCCCCAAACTGCCACTGTTAACTCTTAAAGTAAATAAATAATCTTTGCTGGCAGGACTATGCTGAATCTCCTTAGGCACTCTCTAATTAAATGTCCTAGGTCCTCCCAATTCTTAGACCTTTAGTACCTGTTTTTCTCCTTCTCTTATTCTGTTTAGTTTTTCAATTCATATAAAACCGTATCCAGGCCATCACCAATAATTCTAAATGACAAATGTTTCTTCTAACAGTCCCACAGTATCACCCCTTACCACAAAATCTTCCTTCAGCTTAATCTCACCCACTCTAGGTTCCCACGCTGCCCCTAATCCTGCTCGAAGCAGCCCTGAGAAACATCGCCCATTATCTCTCCATACCATCCCCAAAAAATTTTTGCCGTCCCAACACTTTACCACTATTTCATTTTATTTTTCTTATTAATATAAGAAGACAGGAATGTCAGGCCTCTGAGCCCAAGCTAAGCCATCATATCCCCTGTGACCTGCACATACACATCCAGATGGCCGGTTCCTGCCTTAACTGATGACATTCCACCACAAAAGAAAGGAAAATGGCCTGTTCCTGCCTTAACTGATGACATTATCTTGTGAAATTCCTTCTCCTGGCTCATCCTGGCTCAAAAGCTCCCCTACTGTGCACCTTGTGACCCCCACTCCTGCCTGCCAGAGAACAACCCTCCTTTTTCTTTTACCTACCCAAATCCTATAAAACGGCCCCACCCCTATCTCCCTTTGCTGACTCTCTTTTCGGACTCAGTATGCCTGCACCCAGGTGATGAAAAGCTTTATTGCTCACAAAAATCCTGTTTGGTGGTCTCTTCACATGGACGCTAATGAAACTAACCTCACCCCCTTTCCATCCTCTACCCTCAAGTAAGCCCTAGTGTCTATTGTTCCCCTCTTTATATCCATGTATACTTAAAATTTAGCTCCTACTGATAAGTGAGAATATACAGTATTTGGTTATCTATTCCTGCGTTAATTTGCTTGGGATAACGACCTTCAGCTGCATCCATGGTGCTGCAAATAATATGGTTTCATTCTTTTTTATGGATGTGTAATATATTCCATAGAGTGTATGTACCACATTTTCTTAATCCACTCCTCCATTTATAGGCATCTAAGTTGATTCTCTGCCTTTGCTATTGCGAGTAGTGTTGAGATGAATATATGTGTGCATGGATCACTGTGATAGAAAGACTTATATTCATCTGGATATATGCCCAGTAATGGAATTGCTGGGTCGAATGGTAGTTCTGTTTTAAGTTTTCTGAGAAATTTCCAAACTGCTCTCCACAGTGGCTTAACTAATTCACATTCCCACCAGCAATGTACAAACATTCCTTTTCCTCTGCAACCTTGCCAACATCTGTTATTTTTTGACTTTTTAACTAATAGCCATTCTTACTGGTGTGAGGTGGTATCTCACTGTGGTTTTGATTTGAAATTCTCTAATAATTAGTGATGTTGAGCACTTCCCTTATGTTTGTTGGCCACATGTATGCCTCCTTTTGAGAAGTGTCTGTTCATGTCCTTTGCCCATTTTTTAATGAGATTATTGTTCTTTGCTTGTTTCTTATAGACTCTGGATATTAGACTTTCATTGGATGCACCAAATGGAAATATTTCCTCCCATTCTGTAGGTTGTCTGTTTACTCTCTTGGTGGTTTATTTTGCTATGCAGAAGCTCTTTAATTTAATTAGGTCCCAATTGTCAATTTTTGATTTTGTTGCAATTGCTTTTGGAGTCTTTGTCATGAAATCTTTGCTCTATGTCCAGAGTGGTAGTACCTAGGTTTTCTTCTAGAATTTTTATAGTTTCAGGTCTTGCATTTCAGTATTTAATCCATCTTGACTTGATTTTTGTATATGGTGAAAGAAAGCAGTCCAGTTTCAATCATCTGCATATGGCTAGCCAGTTATCTCAGCACCATTTATTGAATAGGGAATCCTTTCCCCATTGTTTGTTATTGTAAATTTTGTCAAAGATCAGCTGGCTGTAGATGTGTGGATCTATTTCAGGGTTATCTAATCCATTCCATTGGTTTATGTGACTGTTTTTGTATCAGTATCATGCTGTTTTGGTTACCATAGCCTTATAGTCTAGTTTGAAGTTGAGTAATGTGATGTATCTGGCTTTGTTCTTTTGCTTAGGATTGCTTTGGTTATTTGGGCTCCTTTTTAATTCTGTATCAATTTTAGAGTGGTTTTTTCTAATCCTGTGAGAAAAAAATATGTTGATATTTTGATAGGAATAGCATTGAATCTATAAATTGCTTTGGGCAATATGGCCATTTTAACAATACTGATTCATCCTAACTGTGTACATAGAATGTTTTTCCATTTGTTTGTGTAGTGTTTAATTTTTTTCCAGTAGCGTTTTATAATTATCATTGTACAAATTTTTCCCCTCCCTGATTAACTGTATTCCTAGGTATTTTATAATTTTTGTGGCTATTATCAATGGGATTGCATTCTGAATTTGGCTCAGCTCAGGCGTTATTGGTGTATAGAGATGCTACTCATGTTTGTACATTGATTTTTTTATCCTGAAACTTTACTTAAGTTGTTCATCAGTTCTATAAGCCTTTGGGCAGAGACTATAGGGTTTTCTAGGTGTAGAACCATATCATCCATAATGAGAAGTACTTCAGCTTCCTCTCTTTCTATTTTGATGCCTTTTATTTCTTTCTCTTGCCTGATTTCTCTGGTTTGGTCTTCCTTCCAGTACCATGTTGAATAGGAGTGATGAGTGTAGGCATCCTTGTCTTGTTCTGGTTCCCAAAGGGAGTGCTTCCAGCTTTTGCTTGTTCAGTATGATGGTGGCTGTGGGTTTTTCATAGATGGCTTTTATTATTTTGATGTATATTCCTTCAATGCCTAGTTTGTTGAGGGTTTTTAACACAAAGGGATGCTGAATTTTATTGAAAATTTCCTATATCCATTGAGATGATCATGAGGTTTTTGTTTTTAGCTCTGTTTATATGATAAATTACACTTATTGACTTGTGTCTGTTCAACCAACCTTGCATCCCAGGAATAAAGCCTACTTGATAATGGGAGATTAGCTTTTTGATGTGCTGCCGGATTTGGTTTGCTAGTATTTTGTTGAGGGTTTTTGCATCTACATTAGTCAGGCGTTTTGGCCTGAAGTTTTCTTTTTTTGTTGTGTCTCTGCCAGGTTTTGGTATTAGACTGATGCTTGTCTCATAGGATGAGAGAGGAGTCTCTCCTCCTCAATTCTTTTGGAATACTTCCAGTAGGATTGTTACTAGCTGTTCTTTATATATATGGTAGAATTTGGCTATGAATCTGTCTGTCCCAGGACATTTCCTGGTTGGTAGGATTTTTGTTACTAATTCAATTTCAAAACTTGTTATTGGTCTGTACAGGTATTCCATTTCTTCCTGATTCAATGTTAATAGATTGTATATTTCCAGAAATTTATCCATTTCTTCTGGGGTTTCTAGTTTGTGCGCATAGAGGTGTTTGTAATAATCTATATGGGATTTTTGTATTTCTGTGGGGTTGGTGGTAAAGTCACCTTTGTAATTTTTTATTGTCTTTATTTGGATCTTTTCTTTTCTTATTATTCTAGTTATCTCTCTATCAATGTTATTTTATCCTTTTAAAGAATCCAAGCTTGGTTTCATTGGTTAGTTGTATGGATTCTCATGTGCCAGTTTTATTCAGTTCATCTCTAATTTTGGTTATTTATTTTCTTCCGCTAGCTTTGGGGTTAGTTTGCTCTTGTTTTTCTGGGTCCAGTAGGCATGATGTTAGATTGTCAATTTGAGAACTTTCTTTTTAATGGATGTGTTTAGCACTATAAACTTTCTCCCTAACACTGCTTTAGCTGTGTCCCAGATATTGTGGTATGCTGTATCTTTGTTTTCCATAGTTTCAAAAAATTTCTCAAGAAATTTCTTGATTTTGGCATTAATTTCATTTTTTACTCAAAAGTCATTCAGGAGCAGGTTATTTAATGTTAATGCAATTGTATGGTTTTGAGATATGTTCTTGGCATTGCTTTGTATTTTTATTGCACTGTGGTCCAAGACTGTGGTTGATATGATTTTGGTTTTCTTAAATTTGTTGAGAATTGCTTTATGGCCCAGCATGTGGTTGATCTTAGTGTATGTGCTGTGTGCAGATGAGACAAATGTATATTCTGATGTTTTGGATGGAGTGTTCTGTAGATATCTGCTAGGTCCATTTGATCAAGTGTCAAGTTTAGATCCTAAATATCTTTGTTAGTTTTCTGCCTTAATGATCTATGTAACACTCTCAGTGGGGTTTTGAAGTCTGTCACTGTTATTGTGTGGTTATCTAAGTCCCTTTGTAGGTCTCTAAGAACTTTCTTTATGAATCTGGGTGCTCCAGCATTAGGTGCATATATATTTAGGATAATTAAGTCTTTTTATTGAATTGAACCCTTTATCATTAGGTAATGCCCCTCTTTGTCTTTTTTTTTTACCATTGTTGATTTAGTCTATTTTGTCTAAAATTCGAATAGCAATACTACTTTTTTCTGTTTTGTTTTGTTTCCATTTGCTTGGTAGATTTTTCTTTATCACTTTACTTTGATCCTTATCAGTGTCACTGCAATGAGATGGGCCTCTTGAATACAGCATACAGTTGGGTCTTGCTTCTTTATCCAACTTGACACTCTGTGTCTTTTCAGTGGGGTGTTTAGCCCATTTACATTCGAAGTTAATAGTGACATGTGAGGATTTGGTCCTGTCATTATGTTTTTAGCTAGTTGCTATGTAGACCTAATTGTACAGTTGTTTTATATTGCCTGTGGGCTATGTGCTTAAGTGTATTTCTGTGATGGCAGGTAACAGTCTTTTCCCTCCATGTGTATCATGCCCTTGAGTGAGTCCCTTACCTCACTCTCTGACAAGGCAGGTCTGGTGGTAATGAATCCCCTTAGCACTTGCTTATCTGAAAAGGATTTTATTTCTCCTTCACATAGAAGCTTAGTTTGACTGAATATTATTAAAATTATTGGTTGGAATATTATTTCTTTCAAAGTGCTGAATATGGACCCCAAATCTTTTCTGACCTGTAAGGTTTCTACTAAAAGGTCCACTGTTAGCCTGATGGGGTTCCCTTCATAGCTGACTTGCCCCTTCTCTCTAACTGTCTTTAATATTTTTTTTGTTTTAGATTGACCTTGTGTAATTTGGCTGGTATGTTTCTTGGAGATGGTTGTCTTGTGTAGTGTCTCACTAAGGTTGTCTGAATTTTCTGAATTTTCATGTCAACCTCTCTGGTGAGGTTGGGGAAATTTTTCTGGACAATATTCTCAAATATGTTTTCCTAGTTGTTTGATCTCTCTCTCTCTCTCATTCTGGGATGCCAATGAATCCTAGGTTTGGTCTCTAATATAATTTTATATTTCTCAGAGGGTTTGTTCATTTTTTCTTTATTTTTGTCTCACTAAGTTGATTTGAAGAACTGGTCTTTGAGCTGTAAGATTCTTTAATTATCCTGGTTATTTTGCTGTTAATACTTCTTATCATATTATGAAATTCCTGTAGTGTCTTAGCTCTAGAAGATCAGTTTTGTTCTTTCTTAAAATGGCTAGTTCATCTTTCAGCTCTTGTATCATTTTATTGGATTCCCTAGATTTCTTGGATTGGGTTTCAACTTTCTACTGGATCTAGATGATCTTCACTGTCATCCAGATTCTGAGTTCTATACCTGTCATTTCAGCCATTTCAATCTGGTTAAAACCATTACTGGGGAGCTAGTGCAGTCATTTGGAGACAGGAAGACATTCTACCTTTTAGAGTTGCCAGAGTTCTTGCACTGGTTGTTTGTCATCTGTGTGGGCTGATGTTCCTTTAATCTTTGAAGTTGTTGTCCTTCGGATGGGGCTTTTTGCTTTTATTTTCTTTGATGCCCTTGAGGGTTTAACAGTGGTATGAGATGGGTTTAGTAAATTGGCTTAATTTCTGGATGATTTCAAGGGGCCAAGGCTCAGCTCAGCACTCCTGGGCTGCGTGCTCTAACCGTGGAGGGCTGGGACAAGGCCCATGGTTTTTCCTCTGGCTTCTTGAGTTTAAGCACCTGCTGTGCTTGAGGGGCCAAACTGTTCCCAGTCTGGTAGTAACAACACTCCAATGGGGGGCTCAGGCAAAAGCACTTTGACAGGGTAGTTGCGTGACAAGGCATAGTGGGTTCAGTGCATATTTGTGCACCAGCAAAACCGTGGAAGGAGTCTGTGGGTGAGTGCACACTGGCAGTGGAGGGCTGCAGGTGAGTATGCACCAGAAGAGGCATACCCGCAGAAGTTCTCTGACTGTTAGGTGGGGTCTGCTGGCGAATGAACTATGGTGGTAGCCACTGGCACTTGACTCACCTCAGGAGCAGAGGCCATGCTGCAAGCTTGTGCAGCCAGGCAGGGATCCTGGGACAGACCAGGAGACCAGGAAGTGTTCAAATCAGCATGGCTCCATCTCATAGGCAAGATAGCCCTGCTCTGTCAAGGTCTGGCAGCAAACGAAGTCTAAAGCTACTTAGAGGAATATGGCAAGCCTTGGGGAATAGGTACTCATGACTGTGCTCCACTGTAAACTCTTCCAAATGAACCCCTCTGAGCTGCATGCAGGCTGGAGATCTGTCTCTGCCAACTCTCCAGGAAGTTCTCCATGCCAGCTCAAATGTCCATGGCAGTTATGGAGTCTCCTGTAGCTATAATTCTAGACTTCCATGGTAAGAATGTGCCACTCCATGCCTATTTTACTCACCCTTTCCCCAGGAGCCACTCAGGGCCAGGAATAATCCTGGTGCTCATCAACCCTCTGCAGAGTTCTCAGTTTCTTCCCCTTTCAGCTCAGGTACTCCAGCTTCCACCTGTCCATTCTCAATGCCTCTTTTTAAATATCTGTCCAGAGTGTGCCAGTCTTATTCATGGTTTGTCTGGTGGGAGAAGCTCTTCCTGTCTATGTCTAGTCTGTCATTTTGTGATCTATATTTTTAAATTTTAAATATAAATAAAAATATTTTCATAAAAATATAGTGGGTTTGGTTTAGATGGGAAGAAATGAGAATATTCAAGGTAAGAGAAATAGCATAAGAAATACATGGAAGGTAAGCTAAATGCCAGGAAATAGTAGAAAATAATTTGGTAGAGAATGATCAGATTATTTAGGGCCTAGAAAACATGCCAGAAACTTTTGATTTGAATTGGAAGGCAAGAGGCGGATACTATAATTTTATTTTACTATTAATTAAATGCAAAAAAGTGCAATGCATTGTGTAGTCTGTAGAATGATAAAAATCAAGAACGTCCAAGTTCCCTGCTCCAGCTTAAGAAACTGAAGAATACCAGTAATGTAGTGTCCCTTTATTTTTTTCTTTTATTGATACATAATATTTTACATATTTTTGGGATACCTGTGAGTATTTGTTACATGCATAAAATGTATTATGATCAAGTCAGGGTATTTGGAATATCCATCACCTTGAGTATCATTTCACATGTTGGTAACATTTCAAATCTTCTACCTACTTTGAAGTACACAACATATTCTTGCTAACTGTAGTGACTCTACTACTAAACATCACAACTTATTTGTTCTGCCTAACTGTACACTTTTACACATTAACAAAACTCTTTTCATCCCCCTGCCATCCACACCCCCTTCCTAGCCTCTAGTATCTATCATTCGAATCTCTATCTCCATTTTCATTTTTCTTCATATGGGTTTCCAGTTTTCCCAGCATCACTTATTGAAGTGGGTACCTTCTATTTCTTTCTCATTCACTAATGCGTGTTCTTGACAGGCTTGTCAAAGATCAATTGGCTGTAAATATGTGGCATTATTTCTAGGTTCTCTATTCTGTTCCATTGATCTATGTGTCTTTTTCGTACCAATCGTATGCTGTTTTGGTTACTGTAGCCTTATTTTGTATTTCGAAGTCAAATAGTGTGATACCTCTAGCTTTGTTCTTTTTCCTCAGGATTGCCTTGATTATTCTGAATTATTTTTATTTTATAAAAAACTTAGGATTTTGTTCTAATTCTATAAAAATGACACTGGTGTTTTAATAGGAATTGCATTAAATCTGTAGATTGCTTTCAGCACTATGGTTATTTCAGTAATGTTAATCTTTGAATTCATGCGCATGGGGTGTCTTTCCATTTCTTTGTGTCATCTTCAAATTTTTTCCTTAGCATTTTGTAGTTTTCCTTGTTGAAATCTTTCTCCTCCTTGGTTAACTTTATCCTTAAATATTTTACTTTTTGTTTCATTGTAAATGGAGCTGTCTTCTTGATTATTTTTTTCTGGCTATTTCAACATTGATGTGAAGAAAGGCTACTAATTTTCGCATGTGAATTTTGTAATTTGCAATTTTACTAAATTTATCAGTTTTAAGAATGTTTTAGTACAGTTTTTTGGTTATCGTAAATATAAGATCATATCATCTGCAACGAGGGACAGTTTAACTTACTGTTTTTCTATTGGATGCCTTTTATTTCTTTCTCTTGCCTGTTTTTTTTTTTTTCCTAGAACTTCCAGTACTATGTTGAATAGTAGTGGTAAAAGTGGGCATCCTTGTTTTGTTCTAGTTTTAGAAGAAAGGCTTTCATGTTTTCCCCACTCAGTATGATGTTTGCTGTAGATTTGTCATCTGTTGCCTTTATTATTTTGAAGTAGGTTCCCTCTATGCCTAGTTTGTTGAGAGTTTTTATCATGAAGGGATGTTGAATGTTATCGAATGCTTTTTCTGTGTCTATTGAGATGATGATACAGTTTTTGACCTTCATTCTCTTGATGTGATGTATCACATTCATTGATTTTTGCATGTCGAACCACCTTTGCATTGCTGGTAAAAATCCCACTTGATCATGGTGTATTATCTTTTTGATTTGTTGTTGGATTCAGCTTTCCAGTACTTTGCTAAAGATTTTTGCATCGATGTTCATCAGGAATTTTGGCCTGTGGTTTGTTGTTGTTGTGTACTTCTCTGGTTTTGGTATAACGATAATGCTGGCTTTTTAGAATGAGTTAGGGAGAAATTCTTCCCCCTCAATTTTTTTGGAATAGTTTCAGGAGGATTGCTGTTATTTCTTCCTTACATGTTTGGTAGAATGTGGCAGTGAATTCATCTGATCCTGAACTTTTCTTTGTTGGAAGACATTATATTGTTGATTCAACCTCGCTACTCCTTATTTATTTGTTCAGGTTTTGTATTTCTCCTGATTCAATCCTGGTAGGTTGTATGCATCAAGAAAATTATCCATTTCCTCTAGGTTTTTCAGTTTATTGGCAGATAATTGTTCATAATCGTGTCTAAAAATCTTTTGTATTTCTGTGGTATCCGTTGAAATATTGCCTTTTCTATTTTTGATTTTGTTTATTTTGGTCTTCCCTCTTCTCATTTAGTCTAGCTAGCAGTTTATCAATTTTATTTGTCTTTTTGAAAAAATAATTTTTTGTTTCATTGATCCTTTTTATTTTTATTTCTTGTTTTGTTTAGTTCTACTCTGATTTCTATGATTTCTTGTATTCTGCTAATTTGGATTCAGTTTATTCTTGCTTTTCTAGTTCCTTGAGGTGCATCATTACATTGTTTTCTTGAAATCTTTGTACTTTTTTGATGTATCAGTTTATTGCTATAATCTTCCCTCTTAGCACAGCTTATGCTATATCTCATACTTTTTGATATATCTTGTTTCCATTTTTATTTGTTTCAATGCTTTTTTTGATTTCTGTCTTAATTTCTTCATTGAGCCAATGGCCGTTTAGGAGCATGTTGTTTAATTTGCATGTACTTGGAGTTTCCAACATTTCTCTCAGTATTGATTTCTAGTTTTATTTTAGTGTGGTCTGAGACTATACTTGATGTGATTTTGATTTTTAAAAATTTGTTCAGACTTTTTTTGTGGCCTAACATATAGTCTATTCTGATGAATGTTCCATGTGCTGGCTAGAAGAATATGTATTCTGTTGTTGGTTAATATTTTTTGTAAATGTCTGCTAGGTCTATTTGGTCTAAAGTTCTGTTTAAATACAATATTTCTTTGTTGAATGTCCATGTAGATAATCTGTCTAATGCTGAAGGTGGGGTGTTGAAGTCTCTTCTATTATAGTATTAGAGTCCATCTCTCTTATTGAGTCTAGGACTATTTGCTTCATGAATCTAGGTGTTCCAGAATTAGGTACATATATACTTAGATTTGTTGCATCCTCTTGTTGAATTGATACCTTTATCACTACATAATGTTTTTCTTTGTCCTTTTTTTTTTTTTTTTTACTGTTGTTGACTTAAATTCTGTCTTATCTGATACGTGTATAGCTAATCCTACTCACTTTTGGTTTCTGTTTGCATGAAATGTCATTTTCCATCCCTTTACTTTGAGTCTATATGTGTCTTCACAGGTAAAGTGCATTTCTTGTAAGCAGCATGTAGTTGCATCATGTCCTATTATACATTCAGTCTATATCTTAAGTGGAGAAATGTTAATTCATTTATACTCAAGGTTATTATTAATATGTGAGTTTTCATTTATGTCATATTGCTGATTATTTTCTGGTTGTTGTTTATGTACTTTGTAACTTTCTTTTTCTCCTTGTTTATCACTGTGATTTGGTGGTTGTCTTTAATAGTACCATTTCAGTCTTTCCTTGTACCTATTTGTATTTTTCCTTTACCAGTTAGCTTTATAGTTTAGTTTTATGTGTATTTATGATGGTAAATGTTGTTCTGCTTCCAGGTTTAGGAATACCCTTGAGCATTTCTTGTTGAACCAATCTAATGGTGATGCATTCTCTCAGTATTTGCTTGTCTGGGAAAGATTGTATTTCTCCTTCATTTATGAAAGATAATTTTTCTGGATATAGTATCCTTAACTGGCAGTGTTTTTGTTTGTTTGTTTGTTTTTCACTTAGAATACATCATCTCATTCTCTCCTGGCCTGTAAGTTTTCTGCTGAGAAGTCCACGTTTAGCCTAATTGGGGCGTCTTTATAGGTGACTAGTTGTTTTTCTCTTGCTGTTTTAAAAATTCTATTTTGTCTTTGACTTTAGACAGTTTGAATATAATTTGCCATAAAGAATCCTTTTTTTCATTGTATCTGTTTGGAATATCTGAGTTTCTCGTTTCTGGATATCTAAATTACTTGCTAGACTTGGGAAGTTTTATTTATTATTTTGTTATATAGGTTTTCTAAATCTTTTGTTCTCTTTTTGCCTGCTAGGATAGTGATAATTTGAATATTTTATCACTTTGTAGTGTCTCATATGCCTCCAAGGCTTTGCTCATTCTTTTAAGTGTTTTAAAATTTATTTTCGCCTGACTTGGTTATTTCAAAAGACCTATATTTAAGTTTTGAGAATTTTTTTCTTCTACTTGATCTGGTCTATGGTTAAAGTTTTCAGATATATTTTGTATTACATTTAATAAATTCTTCATTTCCAGAATTTCTATTTGGTTCTTTTTTTATGAGATATATATATGTGTGTGTGTGTGTGTGTGTGTATCAAATAGAGATCTCTATTGGTAATTTGTTTATTTATATGCAGAATTGTTTTTTATTTCTTTTTATTATTTTTCACAATTTTCTTGTATTTTACTTAACTCCTTTAACAGCAATATTTTGAATTACTTTTCCAGAATTTCATAAATTTCTTTTTGATTAGAATCTGTTGATGAAGAATTATTTTGTTGCTTTGGATATATTATATTTTCTCTCTCTTTTGGATGTTTTCTATGTCCTCACATTGATATCTGCACATCTGTTGTGATTGTCACTTCTTCCAAGCTTTTAAATTTGCTTTCATAGAGGAGGATTTTTTTTCTCAAGATGTATCTATGGTGTTGGCTGGGTAGGGCACTTTGGGTTTGATTCTGGGTTCATGCAGTAGTGCAGTATTTGTATGATTCATTTGACTAAACAGTGTCAGTAGCATCTGTAATTTCCTTGGTGACTTAGGGTGCAGTTATTAGTGGAGGCTGAGGTGAAGTCTTTCTGGAGACTAGGATACCAGGTGGGTCAGTCTTCAGGTTGCAGTGGTGACTACAGTGGGCTGAGCATGCCTATTCTTGGGCCCCAGGGAGTCATATGCTGGCAGTAAGTTCAATTGGTCCAGGCAGGCAGATTCTTGGGCCTCCAGGTGGCTTGATTGCATGCCAGTATTGGCAACAGTAGGCCAGGTGAGTGAGTGTGTTCTCAGGCCCCTGGGCAGACAGTGTGGTGTGGGTAATGGCAACAGCAGTGTCAAGGTGAACCTCTGAGTTTAGAACTGTGCATAATGGTATTGGTGGTGGCTGCAATGGACTATATGGGCCAGTCTCCAGGCCCACAGGTGTAATATGAAGGTAGATGCCAGTTGTGTTGGTAGTTGGTGGGTGAGTAGGCCCAGCCTCAGTTCCATGGGTGGATTGCTCAGGTGCCAATGGTGGCAGGCTGGTCTGGGCAATCATCAGGCCTCTGGACTGTGTGCTATGGCATGAGAGAGTGAGGCTGGGCCAGCAGACTTTTCTTCAGGCCCCTGGTGGTGTGTGTGGGCACCAGCCATTGTAGGCATGGGCTGGACTATCCCCAGCTGCCAGGTAGAGTGCTTGGATTAGGTGTGGTAGCAGGCATACTGCAGCTCTGCCACGGAATAGGCCAGTGCAGCTTTCAGTGTTGGCAGCCTAATCCAGCTGTTGGGGAATGCACACCTCGCCTGTGCCTCAGCTTCAGTGGTGATCATTCATCATCCCTAGTGGTGACAGCTTACAACTTGTTTCTTTGCACCTCTCTTCCAACTGTACAGCCCACTCCTAGCTCATGCCTCAGCTCAAGCAGTAGCAGCCTATGCTTTGCTGGTGCTTCAGCCCCAGTGCCAATGAGCCACAGGACCGTGCAGTCTGCTTGGGTTTAGGCTTCAAAATGGTACCTTGCTGTAGCTGTTTCAGCCTTGAGAAATATTTGGGACCCAGTGTGACCTCTTTTTCTATAGCCATGCCATTGCATAATCTCCTGGAAGCTCCCTATGTTAGTTTTAGGGCCCACAAGAGTCAAGGGGTTCTTCCATGAGTAGGATTGCAGGAGTCCAGGATGAGAATGTGGAACACTATGGAAGTCTCACTTACTTTTTCCCTATATTGAGGAGTCTTTCCCGGCTCCCAGTCAATTCCAGCCAAGCAGGCTGCCTCTCTTCCCTCTCTTTCCTTGTTTTAGGTGTTTCCAGTCACTTTTTTAATCTATTGAATTCCAGTGTTCTCTCTTGGATAATATATTTGAGTTATGATTAGTAACTATTTTGGTTCTTCTCAGTAAAGGAGGAAAGCAAGAGATGACTCTAGTCAGCCATTTTGAATGAATGTTCCTTTATATGGTTTCCTAATTACATCTCATGTGCTACACTGCGGAGGCAACCACAATCCTCAAATTTACATTAGTGATTCTCTTGGTTTTTAAAAATATTTTAATACTTATAAGTGCAATCCTGAATAACATATTATTCATATTTACTTGACTTTGAACTTTATATAAATATTGCAATACTATATATATCCATCAGTGACATGCTTCTGTTGCTCAAAATTATATATTGGAGATTCATGCATAGCGATGGCTGTAGCTGTGATTCATTAAAATGTTTTACTGCTCTATTGTATTCCATTATATGAGTATGACAAAATTTCTTTAACCTGTCAACTGTTGATGAACTATTGGATTGTATTCACATTTTGCTGTCATGAACATTGTTGTTATGAACTTTATTGTTTGCGTCCTCTGGTAGTATATCTTGAGAGAAATGCCTAGGAGTATTGTTGGGTCATAAGGCATTCACATGTTTAACTTTACCAAATAGTGTCAACCTTTTATTACATAAAAATTTACTCTTCCATCAGCAAGGTATGAAATTTCCCATTGCTTTGTGTTGTTGCCAAAACTTGATGTTGTCAGACATTTAGATTTTCACCAAACTTGTGGGTTTAAATTTTAATTTACCATGATTAATTTTTATTACATTTGTTATTAATAAGGTTGATCATGTTTCATATTTTCATAGGCTAATTTTTTTTTTACTGTGGAATATCTACTCATTTTTTCTCTGCATTTTTCCAATAGGTTGACAGGCTTTCAGAAATTAATATATAGGAGTTCTTTCAATGTTCTGAATAATAATTATTTGTCTGTTGTATATAATGCAAATATTTTCATAGATTTAGGCTTGTGTTTTAACTCTCATGTGTCTTTGATAAACAAATCTGCTTTTATGTTTTAACATAGTTGAACTTGTCAATCATTTCCTTTATGGCTTGACATTTGGGTTCTAGTTAAGAAGTTCTTCCCCTACCTCAAGGTTGTAAAGATATTTTCCCATTTTTATAAAAGTTTAGAAGCAATGTTTTTTGGATTTTTTTTTTTTTTTTTTTTAGATGCAGTTTCGCTCTTGTTGACCAGGCTGGAATGCAATGGCACAATCTCGGCTCACTGCAACCTCTGCCTCCTGGGTTTAAGCGATTCTCCTGCCTCAGCCCCCCTAGTAGCTGGGATTACAGGCGCCCGCCACTATGCCCAGCTAATTTTTTGTATTTTTAGTAGATACGGAGTTTCACTATGTTGGCCAGGCTGGTCTCGAACTCCTGACCTCAGGCGATCCACCTGCCTCAGCCTCCCAAAATGCTGGGATTACAGGCGTGAGGCACCGCGCCCGGCCAAAGCAATGGTTTTTGAAATGTTATACCTAGATCAGCAGCATCAGCATCACCTGAGAACTTGTTAAAAATGCGAATACTTCAGTCCTACCTCAAGCCTAGTCAAAGAGAACTTCCATATAAGAGGCCTAAAAATCTGTGTTTTAACAAGGTCTCTAGATAATTCTGACACACACTAAAGTTTGAAAAACATTTGTATTTTTGGCTTTCACATTGATTTTTTTTTTTTTTTTTTTTTTTGAGACAGAATTTTGCTCTTGTGCCCCAGGCTGGAGTGCAATGGCACAATCTTGGCTCATGGCAACCTCCACCTCCCGAATTCAAGCAATTCTCGTGCCTCAGCCTCCTGAGTAGCTGGGATTACAGGCGCCTGCCACCACGCCTGGCTAATTTTTGTATTTTTTAGTAGAGATGGGGTTTCACCATGTTGGCCAGGCTGGTCATGAACTCCTGACCTCAAGTGATCCTCCTGCCTCAGCCTCCCAAAGTGCTGGGATTACAAGCATGGGCCCCATGCCTGGCCACATTGATTTTTTTATGTTGTGGGAAGGAGATATAATTTTACTTTTTCCACATGGATATCCATTTTCCCCGGAATCATTACTTGAATAATACATCCTTTATCCAGTCTCTGTAATACCACATCTACATAAACCATGCTCTCCTATATAATTCTCCCAACAGAAGATAAGGGCAAATACTTAATACTGCTTGAACTGCACAAGTACAAAATACTGCTTGAACTGCCTCTCACGAGTTTTGATACATTATCATTTTGTTTAATCCAGATCAAAATATTTTCTAATTTCCTTTCGAATTTTCTATCTGACTCCTGTTATTTAATTTCAAAATATTTGCAAATTTTCCAAGTATTTTGTAGTTATTTATTTCTTGTTTTATTTTATTAAGTTAGGAAACCTACTTGATATAATTTTAACTCTTTTCTCTCTGAGGTGATACAACGTAATTCTAGATAATTTTTTAAGACATATTCTAGGTCAGTAGTTCTCCCATCATCTACATTTAATATGAATTTATACATATACACTTTTTAATATGTTTTTTAAACCCAAAAGTTTACATTTCATTATTTCAATTGTTTTATTTTTAGTTTTCAGAAGTTTTACTTATAGTTTTAAAAATATGCTTGAACACTATAATATCTCCTTTTTCTCCCTCCTATCCTATTTTCAAATTTCTCTTTTTATTTCTTTATATACATGAAATATATGTATTTCTTTTTGTTTTCTAGTATTAGATAAATCCAGTTATTATAGGTTTAACTCTGTAGTCTATTTTATTTTTCCTATTAGTTCTACCTTATACTGCGATTTATGATTTTTGGACAGTATACTGATTATTTTAATATAACTATGTGTTAGACTTCCTTTATTCCCCAAGAATTCATCTTTGCCTTTGTCATTCACTTGTGAAAACTGCCAATATAGCAGCCTATTCAATTAAATTGTTTGCTTGAGGATTTTTGTATCATACAACTAGCTGAATTTGCACTTCATCTGCCATGATGGTTTCTTGGTGGATTTGAATTCTTTCAGGGGATGTTTTGTCTTCACTTACCTAATACCAGGTTTGAGGTAGACAATTTCCTCTCTAACCCATTCCATATGACAGGTTTCTCTTTTACTCTTTTACTGGATGTAAACTTTAAGTTTCCAGTTTTATGTGGGAGATCTCTTGTTAGACATTCAATCTCGAGCAGGCCTTATACTTCCTTTTATGTCCCTGAATTTATACAGCTACTGTGGCCTAAGCTAAAATCTTCCACAGCATTAACAAAACAAAAACACCATCAACAACAATGACGAGAAACACAGAGCAAAATCTAGCTTTGGCTTCCTCTTCTGCTTGGGATTCCTGCTTTTACTTTCTGTTTAACCTCTGAGGCTTCCTTTCTTTTATGGCAATTCTGCAGTGTTTATAAAGCACTTTTATTTACTTTTCTCAACATATTATCCAGACAGGTTTTAAGAGCTTCCTGATGGCTAAGCTTAAAAATAGTGCCTGGGAGTCTATCTAGAAAGGACTTTATAGATATAATGCCTGGGTGAGAACCGTCTTCTTTAAACTTGTATTGTCTTAATTTGTTTGTATCTTATTTTATTTGCCATGGTAGTCTTAGTGAAACAATAGTTTATGCTTGCTAATGAAGTACTCACATTTATGTGCCAAGAGTATTTTTATGATAGTACCCCATTTGTTCTCCAAGGAGACATTCAAACTGGTAATCTATAGATCTTGAAAAACCTTTATTTGAAATTTATCCTGTTTCAACTAAGCATTTTCTACCATATGTGTTCCACATTGCAAGACTCCTCAGTCATTATTTAATTGTTCATGTCCCAGGCACCCTTTGAGAGTAGTCAATCAGGAGCATTAGACTGAAGAATCTCCCTGAATGTCTGATATATAATAATGTTTTATAATCCTAAATGTCTCTAAATGGAGTCACTTATGACAAGTGACTCAGCTTACGGTGAAATTGCTGACCCCTCTGAATGTTAAGCATATGCATAGTAGACTTAGGTGATAAGATGACACCTACTGTGGCCAGGCGCCCCTGAAATCAGAAAAGAAACTGAAGCCAAAAGGCAAATGAAGATAATGGCCATGGACACTTCTGCAGAGGGCCATAAAAACCACAATACGACTGATCGTGGTGAATGTCTCCAGGATCTCTGCCAGTGAGAATCTTGAGGGCTCCTTTTCCACAGCTGCAGTCGCCAGAGCCTTGGTTGGGAAAAAAGCAGTGACCCTTCCCTTTCCCCACCACCATGGATTGGTACTCCCAGGAAAAAAACTGAACCTGCCTGTTGGTCAAAATGCTGGTCTCCTGAGCTATTGCCTGTGAGTGTTGGATATATTTGCATGATTGTTGATGTGTGAAAACCTCACAATAAATTGAATTTGTAAGCATTAAATTGGCCACTAAGTCATCATGAAACCTCTCAGCCAGCCCCCGTGTTAGGGTTAGCACAACTTGACTAATTCAATAATTCCTTAAAAGAGATTGGGGGAGTATATTTCAAATTGGGAGTAGTGGGAATGTTGGATATGTAATAATATGGGTGGTGCTCTTGATCTCTTAGTAAGTACATATTTCATTCTTTGCTAGAATTAAAAAATTGATAATATTCTCTCTAGAGAAAAGAGGAGGAAAGTAGTAAGGCAAGCTTATCTTTTGGGTGATAGATATAGAATTAAGGGATATCACCATATTGGAAGTCTGATGTGATATATAGCAGAAATAAATGTGATGTCTTAGAATTAGATCAGTAAATTAGCTAAAGGAAAAGCGAAAGATGTGGCTAAAAGCAGCACGTGTGACTGCCACAAAAACAATCAGTGTAATCTCAGGCTGTGTTCAGATGAGGTGATAGGCCTACTCATACACTACGCTGCACTGGAATAGTGTGTTAATATGTAAATACCATGCTTTAAAGGAGGCATGCACAGGGAAACCAAAGCTGGGAGACTGGTGGGGAGAGAGAGAGAGTTCATCTTCAACAATTATGCCACATGAAAAAACGGGAAGTGTTACCCTGGGAAAGCCTAGAAAAAGAGTGGGGAAAAGGTGGGGAACATAAATATTGCTTTTAAATTTCAGAAGGACTTTCAGGTAGAAGGCTTCCATATCTGAGCCTAATGGGTGTGTGATACTGTGAAATATATATTTGGTCTACAACTCCATGTGATGGCATACAACTCCTAAAATCCTTGGAATCTTCAAAGTCTTGTCATTTTGTTGACTAGTGGCTGGCAGCCTCTAGGTAGCTTCAGGATGGAGGCTGGTCACTTGAAATACCAAGCTATGATTAGAGGGTTGGGGCTTTCAGTCTCATCCTCCGACCCGTGGGGAGGGGAGAGGGGTTGACACCCCTTGATCATCAATGACCAATGGTTTAATCAATGATGGCTCCATAAAAACCCGAGAGGACAGGGTTTGGAGAGCTTACAGACAGCTGAACCCATGGAGGTTCTGGGAGAGGTGTCCACACAGAGAAGACATGGAAGCTCTGTGACCTTTTCCCCATATCTTGCCCTGTGCATCTCTTATCTGTATACTTTGCAATAAACCAATGAAGTGTTATTCCTGAGTTCTGTGGGTTGCTCTACCAAATTAGTTGAACCCAAATAGGGAGTTGTGAGAACCCCAACTTGAAACTGTTCAAGTTTCAAGAAGGTCTGGAGGCCTAGACTTGCCATTGGCATCTGAAGAGGGGGTAGTCTTATGGGACTGAGTCCTCAACCTGTAGGATCTGAGATTATAACCAGATAGATAGTGTCAGAATTGAATTAAATTAGAGGACACTCACACCCAGCTGGTGTCTGCTGCTTGGTGTGTGAAAAAAAAAAAAGGCACCACACCTTTGGCCACAGAAGTAGTCTGTGCTGATTGTTGTGATATGAGAGCAGAGGAAAAACAATTTATGTGTTTTTTTCCTACCAGAGAGTGGACGCATATTATAGTGGAAAATGCTCTAGAATAGGAGTGAGAGAAACTGGGTTCTAGTCCTAGTGCTGATAAAATTCATAACAGAGTTGTTCATTTTACAGATGTAAAATGGGAACATTTAACTTGATGATTAAGATCTCATTTTGCTTTTATTTTTTATAATGTAAGAGACATTGCTCAATACAAGAATGAATTTTCTAGCATGATGTTTTGTGAAAAGGAAATGGGCTACTTTCAGTAACGATAAGTTTATAGTCACTGGGAGTATTTAAAGAGAAGGATGTTGAGGAAGAGATTCATGAATTGGATAGGTAGTTGGACTAGATTACCTTTAAAAATCTTTGCCTGCCCTGATAAATTTTGATGTGGCTAAAAAGGTAAAAATTGATTTGTGAGCAGTTTTGAATTGAAAGAACATTGCCATCATATATGTTTGTACTTTTCTCTATTACCAGATCTTTTATACTTTTTACCCAGGTCTCAAAAAGGGTTTTTGTTTGTTTGCATTTTTTTTTGCTTTGTTTTTGTATTTTCCAAAGACATTGTGATGGTTAATTTTATGAGTCAACTTGACTGGGCCACAAGGTGCCCAATATTTGGTTAAACATTTTTCTACATGTGTCTATGAGAGTGTTTCTATATGATATTAATAGTAGAATCCATAGACTGAGTAAAGCTGATTGTATTTCTCAATGTGGTTGAGCCTAATCCAGTCCACTGAAGGCCTAAATAGAGAAAAAAGGTGAAGTAAGGAAAAATTTGCTCTCTCTGCCTGTCTCCGGCCTGGGAAATCAGTCTTTTCCTTTGTTTGAACTCAGACTCAGTCTGAAATTTATACCATCAGCTCTCCTGCTTCTCAGGACTTTAGACTCAGACTGGAGCTATATCATTGGCTTGGTTCTCCTGGGTGGGTCTCCAGCTTGTCAACTGCAGATCTTACAGTATTTTATTCTCCATAATTATGTGAGCCAATGCCTATAATCTCTCCCTCTCTTTCTCTCTCTCTAAAATGCATATTTTATTGGTTCCGTTTCTCTGGAGAACTCTAATACAGAGATTCTATAAATACCTTAGATCTATAAATGCTGTCATAAGGCAGTATAGGCGATCCCATAAACTGATGTAGCAGTATCCATACCCATCATTGACACTCTGTAGAAGGACTGGAAAAACTAGGCTTTAAATTCTGGCTTCATTACTCACTTTCTTCATTACTTTTCCTTTATTAATTTTTAAATACATAAAAATGGGGGAAATAATGCTCACTTTAGCAGAGCTGATGTGAATTAAATAGCCTAGCATTCTTCCTAGTGTATTATAAAGCGTAAAAAGTAGTGCTTGAATCTAAGTATACTTATTTTAGGCACAGTCCATATTTCTGTGAGCTCTGACTGGAGTCAAGCAGAAATGAGTTTAACTCACAGTTGTTTTACTTATAATCTGTCTTCTTTTAGGCAATTCATACAGACATTCTTAGCCCCTGTTTCCTAATTCATAAAATAGGAATAATGATAGTACTTTTCTCATCAAGTTGTTATGAGAAATAATTGAGACAATGCACACATAATGTTCTTAGTAATATTAAGTGCCCCAGAAATGTTTACTATTATTAATGGATATAATCCCTGCAAAATCTCAAAGAGTGTCTAATTAGCAATTTTAGCCCCCTGCTTTAAGTTTTTTATATAGCCGCTGCTTGATAATCCTTATCAGGGGAACTAGAAATAATAGAAAATAATGAGTGAGCTCCAAATGTCTCTATTTTTTTTTAAGAATACAGCCAGACATGCATATTTTCCATTTTTTCCTCTGTGTCTACTTTTTGTTCCTGCTACCATCAATGAAGCCTGGGATGAGGAGGAGTGAAAGGATTGAAAGGTTGATTGTATGCAATCAGGAAAATTAGGGCCAGGGTAAAAGAGGGGAGAAGAGTGAAGGGGACACAGATAGAATGTAAAGAGCTCTGAGACCTCCTGACTTCATTAGTATAAATCGTTCAAGAACATACACATAAATTCACAGCAATCCTGTCAGGATTTTTAGAGTGAATCATTTCCGTTTCAACCATTGTGCATTTCCCAGGATACAAATCAAGGATCTGTAAGGGAAGTACAAGAAAGAATGAAGGACATAATAAAGTTTGTGAATTAACCCTTTCTAACTCCTAGCTTCTCGAAAGTGTCTCCATGTGAAATTGGCTGAAGAACCTGTGCAATGGAGGGACATCAGGGAGATGCAATACATGCAGTGGAGAGAAAGCTGCCAGCATTTGAGAAATGAGGCATGAATAGGAGAGTTCTGTCAATCAATGTTTCAGTGTTTCTGAAATTTCTTTTTCCATTTAACAATCACCCACAACCAACAAAACTCTCCTGAGTTCAATTGAGTAGATGAGCTGTAAATCCTGTCTCTTTTACATTTGGGGGAAGAAAGAACTCTAGTCAAAGGACTGTGACTGCAGCTTAAATAAAAACATAGCCAGAGATAAGGTGCTTTAGAAAGGAAAATCATTTCCAGAAAACAAGAAAGCAAAAGGAGGAAAAAAGAAATGGACAAATCCATTAAAGAGAATATAATCAAAACTGAGCAGCCTCTCGTAGTTTTCTTTGTAAAAGAGATAGAGTGTGTGAGGCAAGGGACTCATTATCCTGCTCTTAGCCAGTATTTCATAGAGAAGAGAAACTGACAGTGGGGCGTGCTGCCTAGAGAATTGTAAGTCAGAGGCTTGCCCATTAGTTAACACCACTTACTGTTTACATAATAGGGAGCCAATTGAAAGATTCCCATTATGCTTTGGAAGCCCTTCCTCAGCCCACATACTAAATGCACAATTGACCACGGTAAATTTTCTTCTATTTGCATATGTTTTGCATTTCAGACAATGACAAAGGTGGATCATCTTCATGTAAAAAAAAAAAAAGGAAAAGCAGCAAGGTAACGGACTTGTAACATTTTAAACATTCCAAATACTTATATACAATTGAGATCAGCCTAGCTTTTTTGAGTGAGTGGAAAGACAATTTTGAATGTATTTTTCTAGGGGTAAATTGTTCAAAATCTTATGTGTGGGTCTTCTACGTCAATGATTTTATCTTGCATAAATTTAGGGCAAAAAAATACACCAACAATAGTAGACATATGTAAGTCTTTTTGTATTTAGTGAGCATCTACAATATACCAGTGATTGGGCTAGACGGTATGTGTGTGTGTGTGTATGTGTGTGTGTGTGCGTGCATATCTCTGTATCCTCACAACAGACCTATGAGGTACGAGCCATCACTATAATCTTTTTACAGATGAAGACTGTGAACTGTATATAGGTTATTTAACATCTCTAAAGTCACACAGTAAGAAAATGAGAGAATTTTCCTTTGGACCTGGATCAGGCTGACTCCAATACTCATTTGCCTCTTCAGTATGGCTGTTGCAGATATCAGTGTTTTCACATTAGTGACTATTGACAACAGCCTGTCAGCGTGTGTGTAGTTAAAAGATCACCACATGCTCACTGATGGAAATGGTTCCCCTAACCCACTATCTTCCTTTCTCCCAGCTCATCTCTGTTACTCACATACTCCTTTCAGTAGTCAAGTCTAAAGTCAACCCAATGGGGAACTTTTCACTGGGAACAAAGAAGGATTTCATTCACTCTCCACGCTCTCCAGTTTGTTTTTTTCTTAAATCAGCTGCCACAAATCCAGCTCTCTTAATTTATTGCCATGGAAGCAGTGACAATGATGACAATTGTCTACAGGTACTTCCACTAAGTAGAGATTGAGTATCCTTGAAACATGATATTGCCTCTTTAATGATCTAATTTGTTTTCACACAGGGGCTCTGATTTTATTTTTTGCTCTGTAATTATTCCTTAATTGTCACTCTCATCTTACCTGCAAGACTCGGCTCTTTGAGAACAGGGAACATGCCTTATACTTCTTTTGTTTGTATCTTCTCACTCCTAACTAATGGCATAGTGTTTCACATTCAAATGTTCAGTAAAGACTTGGCTTGGTTGATTAATAAAGAGAATGATGGAAATACTGTACCATTTGGATTATATTAGATGAAACCATTGCAAAATTTAGTGACTTAAACGAACAACTATTAGTTTAATTTATGATTCCTTATGTTGGCAATTTGTACTGGGCTCAGCTGAGCAGTACTGATTCTACTGGGTTCAATCATGTGTATGCAATCAGCTGTCAGTCAAGCAGGCAGCTCTGCTTTTGGGGGTTAGTTGGCTCTCAGCTTGGGCAATGAGGGTACAATACGGGTAACTAGGCTATGTGTTTCTCATTATCCAGCAGACAGACCTGGTGGGATTTCAAAAGTAAGAATTAAGGTATATATAAGACTGCTTGAGGCCTGGGATCAGAACTGGCTTAACGTTGTTTCTGCCATATTCTGTCAGGCAAAGAAAGTCAAAAGGACAGGCCAAATACCAGACAAATCTGTTATCCATATCTTTATGGGGAAAGCTGAAAAGTTTTGCAATCTACCAAAAATTGTTCAAAACTATTGCACAGCTATTTTGTGCAAAGTACTCTTTAAAGATTATTTACATTGCTTCTGCTTAGAGGAGTCAAATAACTTGCCCAATGCCACACAATTTAGTGACTCACTTTTCTCTGCATCTAAATACAGTGCTCTTCCTACTATTCAACATTGTCTCTCAATTAAAAACTGAGAATAAGAAACAATATATTCGTCAACTTGCTCAACATATTTTAAATACACTTCTTTGGCTACCATAACTTAAAACATATATGATTTTTCTCTATCATTTTGGTTGCATTTACATAGTTTTCCATAATTTGGGTATTAAAGTTTAATAGACTTAGTCCAAATATTGGCTCCACATTTACTAACTCTGGGAAAATAATTTAACATCTTTGAGTCTCAAAATGCTCATCTGTAAAATGAGACAGCAATAACACCTATCATATAAATCTGTCATGATAATTAGCTAATGCATATAGAATGCTTAGTACACAGTGTGGCACAGAGCACTCAATAAATAAATATATATGTATATATGATATATGCATATGATTGTGTCTATATATATCAACATACGTATATATTTGCATAAGCAACATCTGCCAAGTAGTATATACTAATAACTTTTTTCTTTAATACTTCAGAGAACCAGACTATCTATAGAGTGACAGAAAAATTAAAGACTGGAAAAATCACGAAAAATAAAGGCATAGGCTTTGCTTTTCCTTCATTATACACCCAGCACTATCAAATTATTGGGAACTCCCACTGTAAGAGATGGATTGTAAAAAATAATGCCAAAGGAAATGCAGGTTTTATTTAAATAGCTGTATTTTCTACTATGTGTCCAGAGAAATGCCTTGGGGCTAAAACTTTGACATTTGGAGAGAGCTGCCTTGTTGAATAAAGGTATGTGTCATTACCTTGAAAGGGAGGCACTATCTTTGGAGTACCCTCTAACATTACAATTGGCTCCTTTGGAAGGGCAGATATACAAAGAATTTTCATGACTACTGCCTTATTTATGAGGTGAATTATTTTGAACTATTGAATTTTTAAAGTTGCATAAATGATTTTTCTATCCAAATTTAAAGGGGAAGTAAATATTTTTACTAAATATTTGAAACAAAATTGAAAGGCTTTGAGATCTAAAAAAAGTTATCAAAAAGATAATATCCCATTTTATAGAAGATATTTCTCAACGTGTTCTTGTGTTACTATTATTTCCATGTAACATCTCAGCAAGAAACATCCTGGGCTGCTAATGTTAACATTGTCTCTTGGTGCTGTAATTTGTAAGCAAATTTGTCTACCCCTTTAAGGTGATAATCATTGCTTCAAAAATTTTGGCAATAATATAACATATTAAGAGTTCCAACTGTCATACTTGCCGTAATTATCCCCAGTAGCTGGGGTATCCATTTAAACTCTCAGGTTATAGTTAATAGGTATTCTGATACCCTTCAAAATTCTTCTCACCAAAAGCCTAGTACAGCAAAAACACTCACAGGAAAATTTTAAATATAAAAGCATAGCGTTCTGGATACCTTTTCATTATTATGAACATTTTACTACACAAAGATAACATCGGAGAAAATTATCTCCTGATATTTCTAAGTTCTTTTTGAAGCATTTTGGTATCAACTATCTCATTTGACCTTCCCTTGTGTAGTTGGTAAGGCAGATATTGATATAATTTTATCTATATTTCTTCACATTAACCTGAAAATTAGCATACAATCCCTGGATCAGGGCTGATTAGTCTTACTTATAGCCATGGAATTATCAGATTGATTCTCTGCCCCAAATATTTATGCTCAGTGCAATATGGTAAAAGGCAGATGTGTCCTTCCACATAATAGAGAAGAACCCCAAAATACGAATCTGGGAGCTTATATATACATTTTCCCCATCCTCTCCTGAGAGTGGAATAAACAATTAACCTCCCTAATGTAAACAAATTCTCCTTGGGAAAAGAAGGGCAGGACCCTGGGTTTTTTTACCTTCGAAATACCAATGAGACAATTGTCTCAGAGTTGGCAACTCCTATAATGGCTCTGAATCTCATCCAGTTATGAAATGTAAGCACAAATCTCTGGGGAGGTAAATCTCTTGTTATGTATTCAGTCATCCTTTAAGTTACAGGGCTTGTTCTTTAACCCAGGTCCTAGTAAATGTTTTCAAGAAAGCTCTACTGTGCAGAAAACATAAAATATATTTTCTCTATCATTCCACGAGTATCCAAACTTCCATTTTATGGATGGGAACACAAGAGATTCAAATAATTTAAATGACATTTTCAAGATCTCATTATTTATAAGCAAGAGAAGTGGATGTTTGATAAGGGTCATTCTGACTTCAAGGTTCATGTCTTTATACTACATTGAGTTAACAAACTTCTATGAAAATTTTATACCTGTACTAAATGAAATATGAATTATCTATGCCCAAGTTTTATTAGAAAGTCAAAATGCTTTCATCCTAAGTAGCAAACACTTGAAATTAGCTGTAAAGCCAAAATTGAGAGACTGAATTTTGATTGATTTAGTGGGAAGAAAAGAACTGCAAAATGTGTTTTCTAAAGGCCTATGAAAAATTAGAAAATAAGTGTCCCTCATGGTGAGGGTGCCTTTAGATATGTAAGAGGGTTTAAGAGAAAAATAGAAATGTGCTTCTGATGAACAAACTTTGCCCGCTTTACCATTTTACACGTGGACCTCTATGTCAATGAAAAGCACCATTGTCAAATGTATTGTATGAGTTGCTTAACACCTGGTATAAAGAGAGAACCCATGAATAAGCTTCTTCAACAAGCATAATCTCAGGAAAATATCAGGAAAAGTTACTATGCTAATACTTAATATCTAGGACACCACTCCCATATTTAACAGGTCAACCATTTCCAAAATATTGATCTTAGGCATCATTCATTAAAAAAGTGTTTGTTAATGCATCCATATTCCAACATTTTTGTTTCTATTTATGTATATTCATATACTACTATGTATGATTTTATGTATATTATAAAAAGTGTAAAAATAGACATTTTAAAATAATAGCTTTAAGTAGAAACTTTAATATTTATTTTCTGCACATCATTGAATTATCTATATAGTACTTGAGCACACCGATGCCCAATTTGAAGATTACTAGAATGTATAGTACTGTTTACTACAGTCAAAATGAAAACACGAGTATTCCTGAATCACTGTGCGAGCTGTTATTTTCTCATTTATTCCTAACCATCCCATCTCATCTGTCTCTTTATCCTCTTTCTAGAATTTTCCATTTATTTTCTTCTCTGGGCTTTTCTATTATCTGTCCTCCACCTCACCAATCTTCTCTAATCTTTTGCTAAAGTCAAGTATTATATTTTTAACTTCAGATACTGCACTTTTTGATTGTATAATTTCCATTTGATTTTTGTTTTAAACAGATTCAAATTCTCTGGAGAAATTCTCTATAGTTTTACTTATTTTCTCCACCATTCCCTTTAATTGATTGAATATATTAATCATGGTTATTTTGTAGTCCTTTTCTTCTATCACCAATATCTGAATCATCTTTAGGTCTTTTTCTCTCATTCTCTTTAATCTTGGATTTTGGTGATCTTGTCCTGTTTCTGGGCATGGCCTTTATGTTTTTGTTAAATGTCAGACTTTGTGTATTAAAATTTGTAGATGATCTGAATGATATGATCTTCCATCTGGAAAAGGTCAACTTTTGCTGGAAAAATCAAGTAGAGGACAATAACATTAATTAAATCAAAGACTGAGCTGCCTTGAGGCTATGTTGCAGTATGTATAAGACTCCAACTGCTTCTGAGTCACTTATGTTCCAGCACAGCCCACTGGTAGTTCCAACTGAGAGACTGAGAGACAAGGGTTGAATGGAAACCCTCTCCACCCAGCAAGTATTTGTCTTCACAGAATCATAAGATTGCTGAATACGCTGGACTGCTTTTCCAGAGGATTTCTGCTTAGCTAATTAACCTCTTGCCCTATACAACTTCAAAACTTAGCAAATGTTATTAGAGGTAAACCAGCCTCATTCCATTTTCAGTGAGATCCTGGACCATTTAGTCTCCAATCTTTTTCCCCCTATGGCCCAATGAAGCTACCAAAAATTCTGCTCTTTTATTTTGTTTTGTTGTTTTTTGCCTCACAGTAGAGGTGAACTACCCGGGTGGGGGATAGGGGAGTAGAGATCCACAATCTCAACCTTTTTCCCTGGTGCCCAATACTAGTAAATACCTGGAGGAAAAAATATATAGTTTCAGAATGTTACTTCACTTCTATGCAGTTCTTCTTTCTCTAGAACTTTATCTTTGCAAGTGCTGGTTGCCTCAGTGGCTTTCAGATGCAGATTATCTACCTATCTGTCTGATCTGTACACAAATTTATAGATTTTAATTTAAATCTAAATTTTATAAATTTTATAGATTTTAATTTAATTTAAATCATATATATGATTAAAATTAAAATTATATATATAAATTAAGATTAAATTAAGATTATATAAAAATTAATTTCCCGCTGGTTCTTTCCAGGAGAGTTTATCTGCCACAAGTGATTATATCTCAGTACAAGTCAGCATTTGTCAAACCTGTATGACAGGATCATCTTGAGCATCTTATTTTAAAATACAGATTCTTGGGTTCTACCATAAACTAAATGAATCAGTGTGTCATAATATGGAGCTTTGGGGCTTGGCTACTTTTGACAAAACACCTAGGTGATATTTATGAATCTATTCTGGAACTAGTAATTAGGTACAAGTGGACTAAGGTAACCTCTGATGCACTTTGCAGCTCCAACATTTAATGTTTTTATTATAATTTCTTATTTACATGAGAAACAAGAAAGTTTAGGAATTCTGCTATCTACACCCTTCACTTTGGGTCAGTAAAAGCATTATATCATTCATCTAACTCTCCAAAATGTAAAACAACAGTCCTTTAGTGTACTTGATTTTAAAGTCACACAAAAATCTATGAAGCATTTGGTTTTATCAGCACTTTTGCTAACATCACAACCCACAGGGGTTCTTAGTTTTGTGGTTATTTCCCTTTTATTTATATATAAGTGAGAGAGTGGAATTTTCACATAATGGCTGCAAAGCATGAACTGTTCAGCAAATTAGCAACGGTTTCAGAGGTTTGATGACAATACTTTCTTGGTAAGCATTCAGCGATATGTATGGGTCTCAATTTTATCTCCATGTATGCATTTTTTCCATCAATGAAAACTTAGGTGATTAAAATCATATAAGGAAGGAAAATTTATCTCTCAGAAGGAAGATATTGTGTCCATGTGTTTATCATGGTATAGAGCTTGGCACAACACCATATAATGGTACTAAATAAAGGCCTTCAAATATTTAATGTTTATAGCACATGAATCATTTCACAATATGATGCCCCTCTGCTAGGTACTTCAGTCACAAATGCTTCTTAAAATTCAAGGAAATAGGGATATGTTTGGATGTTTGCTCCAAAGCAATTATTTTTATGCTTTGAAGTTGAAATAAAAAGTACTTCTCCCGGACAAAGAGCATAAGACCACAAGTTGAAGTGCTATAATAAAAATCGTGTGTGTGTGTGTGTGTGTGTGTGTGTGTATTTGTATGAAAGACAGAAAGTCACATATAAAGACAGAAAATGCAGATTATTTTTTAATTTAACTGTGTATTGGTCAGGGTTCTCCAGAGCAACAGAACTAATGAGATTTCTGTATCTATATCTATATAAACAAGATTTTTTTATGAGAGTCGACTCACACAATTGTGGAGGCTGAGAAGTTCCACCATTCACCATGTGTAAGCTGGAGAACCTGAAAAGCTAGCAGTGTAATTCCACATGTGTCTAAAGGCCTGAGAACCAGAGGAGCTGATGGTTTAAGTCTTGGTTCAAGTCTGAAGGTCTAAGAACTAGGGGCACTAATGTTCAAGAGCAGGAAAAAATGGGTGTCCCAGCTCAAACAGAGAGAACATTCCTTTCTGTGCCTTTTTGTTATATTCTGGCTCTCAATAGATTAGATGATGGCCACTGACATTAGTGAGGGCAATCTAACTCAGTCTACTGATTCAAATACCCTAACAGACACACCTAGAAATAATGTTTTGTCAGTCATCTAGGCATTCCTTATCTCAGTCAAGTTGACAACTAAGATTAATCATTACAAGTCTACCCTTTGTCAATTTGGCACCCATACACATCTCTTTAAATCATACTTAATTCAAATAAAGGCAATACAGTTATATGGTTATAATTCCACCCAACTTGCTAAAACTATCCTGTGTACAATTGAAAACATACCAAACCCTTATCCAGAAGAGAAGGAAAAGTCCTTGAGTAATATTCTGTAACTTAAGTACTGTGATGTAATATTAACAATACTTAAATACTGATATAAAGTCAATGTATTTTATGTTACCTGATGAGGAAATAAAAGAGGAAAAAAATTTATTTATTATTTATATATACACACAAATTAAGGCATAACAAAATAAGAATGAAATACTATGACAATTACAATTCTTGTTTCTGTAACTGGTCACATGGTCATAGCTGATATTTATACAAACTTCTTCTACTGTCCATTCTATATTCCCTTTGCCTCCAGCAAGTATCTTAGCTGATCATTGATGTTTACCTTGTGGAATGACCCAAACCCCCATTCCTAAAACTCTGGGCCATTTGTAGTCCTGCCTGGATTAGGTTGCTACAGTTTTCCATTGAACTTAATCACAGGAATGGTGATACTCAAAGACGTCCTAAAGGATCTTCTGTGTTTCAAACATATTCTTACTTTCTCTATTGTAGAGTAGTCATCTAATTTTCTCTTGGTAGTCCAGATCAATCACCCCAACCAATACCATAACTTCCTTCTTGGCCTGTTGACTTAGAGAAATAAGGGGCATAAAGTGGTCTTCTGGCAGTCTTAATTTCCATTTCAGTGAAATCTATCATTGTTATGTCTCCTGGTAGAAGCATTCCTCCTTCTGAAACTAAGAGCTCTAGGCAAGTGGAGCAGGAAGTCATGAAAACACGAAGCAAAATTTTGCTAGTTGGTCACTAAGGGTAATAGTGAGTAGTGCCACTGCCATTTCCACCCCTGGATCCCTGGACCTATGAATCCTGGCTATCAGAAAAACAGCAACATATATTAGATGCTGATTCAGAGCATATACAGACTTCTAGAAAACCTTGCCCCAGCCCTGAAAACTATTGTGATCTAGCTGACACTATATCTGAGTCTTGAAAAGGCCATTCCACTGTCGTATCAAGCCAGCAGCCTCAGGATTGTGGGAAACATGGTAAGGTCAGTGAATTCCATGAACATGGGTCTATGCCCCACTACTTGTGCTGTGAAATGACTTTCTTAATAAGAAACAATGTTGTGTGGAATACCACAATGACAGATAAGAAATTCTATATCTCTGAAGATAATAATTTTAGCAGAAGTATTACATGCAGAAAAGGCTAATACACATCCAGAGTAAGTGTTTATTCTGGTAAGGACAAAATATTACCTCTCCCATGATTCAAGCAGTCCAATATAATCCACCTGACACTGGGTAGCTGGTTGATCACCCCATGGAATGAAGTCATATCAGCGGCTCAATGTTGGTCACCACTGCTGGCCAATTGAGCACTCAGCAGTGGCCATATCCAGGTTGGCCTTGGCGACTAGAAGTCCATGTTGCTGAGCCCATGCATAACCTCATGACCTGCCGTCATGGTGATTTTGTTTATTTTTTGGGGGGGGCAATGATAGAGTGGCTAGAAGAAGAGGCTGACAGATATCTATAGAACAGGTCATCTTATACATCTGATTATTAAAGTGCTTGTCTGTTGAGGTCACCCTTTGGTGAATATTCACATGAAACATATATATCTTCATGTTTTTCATCCATTCAGAGAGGTTTCTTCATGTACTCCTTCCCCCAAATTTCTGTCACCAATTTTCCAATCATGATTCTTCCAAGTCCCTGACCATCCAGACAAATTCTTGACCATGGCACATTAATCGGCACAAATCATGTTTGGCCATTTATCCTTCTAAGCAAGGTATGCAACCAGGTACACTGCCTGAAGTTCTGTATACTGGAAGGATTTCCCTTTGCCATTGTCTTTCAGAGAGAGATTGTAGTGATTCAGCTGCCCACTTTCAAATGGTATCCACGTATTGTGCAAAGTCGTCTGTAAATCACGCCCAAGTCTTCTCTTCCTCTGTTAATTGAACATCGGAAACTCCCCTTAAGATCATATGTCCAGGCTGGGAGAAAGATGGCAGCAAAACAGGGTTGGGAGCCATGGGTATTCAACTACTTTTTCATGTAGCTTACTTGTGCCTTTAGGAGCTGTTCAGGCTTGATCAGGTATATGAATGTATATATGTATATTATCATGTATAACTGTAAGTTGCTATTCATGCCCAACTTTATGGTTTGCTGGATCAGATAACACAGTATACAATGGGAAGCTCAGATCTCATGGTAACTTGATGATTCATGGTGGAGAGTTCAGTCTCTACTAAAGCCCAGTAGCAGTCTAAGAGTGGTCTCTCAATAGGAACATAGTTATCTGTGGATTACGGCAGGGTCTTGCTCAAAAATTCTAAAGGCTTGTGCTGTGATTTACCTATGGGGGCCTGCCACAGTTTCCAAACAGCATCCCTATCTGCCACTGATATTTCAAGCACCATTGGCTCCATTGGATTATATGGCCCAAGTGGCAGAGCAGCTTGTACAGACAGCATCCTGGGACCTGTTTCAGAGCCTTCTTTAATTCTGGGACCCACTCAAAACTAGTAGCTTTTTAGGTCATTTGGTTAAAGAGTCAGAGTAGCACACACAAATGAGGAATATTTTGCCTCCAAAATCCAAATAGGCACACTAGGCATTGTGCATTCGTGGTTTTAGGAGAAGCCAGATAGAACAACTTATCCTTCACCTTAGAAGGAATATCTTGTCATGCTGTATGTCAACGGATCCCTGGAAATTTCAATAAAGTAGGAGGCCCTTGAATTTTAGTCAGCTTTATTTCTCAACCCCTGACATATGTCTTAGAGTATTTGCTACTTCACACTCACTGTGTTCAATCAACATAAGGTCATCAATATAGTAAACCATGTGATATCTTGTGAAAGGGAAAGTGATCAAGATCCTTGAAAACTAAATTATGACATTGGGCTGGAAAGTTGATATATTCTCGAGGTAGGGCAGTGAACATGTATTGCTGGCCATGACACCTGAAAGCAAACTGCCTCTGGTAGGCCTTTTGAACAGCAATGTAGAAAAGGAATTTTCTAGATCAATAGCTGTATATTAGGTACCAGGGGATGTGTTAATTTCCTAGGCAAAAAAAAAAAAAAAAAGAAAAGAGAAACACATCTGGTATAGCAGCTGCAATTGGAGTCACCACTTAGTTAAGCTTCCAGTAATCTACTGTCATTCTTCAAGATCTATTTGTCTTCTGCATAGGTTAAATAGGAGAGCTAAATGGGAATGTGGTGCATATTTCAAATCTTTGATGATAGCACTAATCTCTGCAATCCCTCTAAGAATACAGTATTGCTTTTGATTTACTACTTATCTAGTAGAGGCAGTTCTAATGGCTTTCTCTTGGCCTTTTCCACCATAATAACCCTCACTCCATAGGTCAGAAAGTCAATTTAGAGATTCTGCCAGCTTCTAAGCATATCTACTCCAAGTATGCATTCTGGAACTAGGGAAATAACCACAGATTGTGTTCAAGGATGCAGGGACCCACTGTGAGATGGACCTAAGCCAAACTCCATTAATCACCTGAACTTGATAAGCCCTTATTCTGATTGAAAGACCACAGTGATATGTTGGGTCTCCTGGAGTCAGTGTCAGTTCAGTGTGAGTGTCCAGTAGTCCCTAAAAGATCTGATTATTTTCATTTTCCCAGTGCAGAGTTGCCCTGGTAAAAGGCTGTAATTCCCTTTGAATAAGGCTGAGAGAAATATTTGTAATATAAATTTTCATTAGTGTACCAGAGTTATTCCTCTAGAGAATGTAGCCTACCCTTCATTCAAGGAGTTTGAGGTACATAAACTGGCTCCAATGTGGGAATTGATTAAGAAGCCTTTACTCTCTGTTTTTATAATTCAAGTTAGACATCTCTTCATTTGACCTGGAACTTTCTTGTTTATACAAATTAAGTAAAAATATAGTAAACTTCCTATTTCTTTCACTTCCAGAAACACCATGATTAATTGGAAAATGCTATGGACCTTCCCAAGTCAGGCTATTCACCTTGCTGCTTTGACTATGTCCTCCCTTACAGTAACTACACCTCCTCACCTTTAGGGGCCTGCTGAGACTTGAGTCCAGTTATAGACATAGAAGCAAAGAGGAGTGGTAGAGGTAGGTCCTTAGGAGAATTAGCATTGTCTTGCATGGTAACTGCCTCAGAGAAAGCTATTATTGTTTCCTTAGACAATGCAAGATTAATACCTTCAGATGGAGGTGAAGAGGCCAATACCACTGTGGGTGGGGATGCAGCTGCCTCTGAAGGTGGGGAGGCCACTTCTGCCAGTTGAAGAGGCTACTTTTCTAAGCATGGGGACACCAGTTGCACAGACAATGGGAAGACCACTTTCAATAGGGGTGAGGAGACCTCTGTCATTAGCAAAGAAGACTCCTCAGAATTTAGAGATTTAATATCCCTAGCTTCATCGGGTTCTTCCTACACATCCCCAGTTCATCTTACAGGATCTCATTTTTTTCCCAACTAATGTTCTCAATTTAATAGTAGACACCCCTTGAGACTGAGAGTTCAAATTGTGTTGTAAGTCAGCCAATCACAGATTTAATTTCTGCGTTTGATTTCTGGCAATTTTAGCCTTGCAGCTACAAGAGATAAGGCTCTCCTCCGGTGCATACTTAGAAGATCTTAGGTCATTTATGCAGTGCTTGAGCTGGGAATTCAAATGCCTGAACTCATCTTTCTTTTCATCACTTTATCCAGAGGCATTAGAAGCAACCAACCAAGGTCCAATGTCATTATGTTCCTTAGTTTTCCAAAAATGATCATATATAGAGTTACTTAGTTCCTTGCTTCTTATAAGTGATTGATTAGAAGTATCCAATACAGATTTTTGCATATATCTATAAATACTTCACACTATGGACTATCAGTTCCCCCTTTACTACTGAAAATAGAGACAATAGCAACTTTAAATCTAATCAGACTAGAGAGACAATGCCACAAACCCCACAACCAATTCAGAAAACTCATCCTTAAAATTCTGTTCATCTAAAACCACTGTTGATATGAAAATCTGTATCAGTCAAGGTTCTCCAGATAAACAAAACCAAAAGTGTATTGTGTATGTGTGTGTGTATATATATATATGTATATGTGTGTATGCACACACACACACACAAACACACAGTGGGAATTGGCTTGCACAATTATAGAGGCTGAGAAGTTTCATGATCTATTGTCTGCAAGCTGGAGAACTGGGAAAGCTGATGATGTAATTCAGTCTAAGTCTGAAGGCCTATGAACTAGGGATTACCAATGATGCAAGTCCCGGTCTCTTTACAAATAGCATATAATTGGATTATGTTGTATTATTTATTTATTTATTTATTACTTTGGGGGATGGAGTCTTGCTCTGTTGCCCAGGCTGGAGTGCAATGGTGTGATCTCAGCTCACTGCAACCTCTGCCTC